>NC_139657.1:21680202-21705202 GCF_951799395.1 Argentina silus | reverse complement strand
CCTAAAGTTAAAGTACGCTCCCTAAACCAGAGAGAGAGAGAGAGACAGAGAGAGAGAGAGAGAGAGAGAGAGAGAGTGTGAATAGTGTGTGTGTGTGCAAGTGTGTGTGTGTGTGTGTGTGTGTGTGTGTGTGTGTGTGTGTGTGTGTGTGTGTGTGTGTGTGTGTGTGTGTGTGTGTGTGTGTATCTGCGTGTGCATGTGTATGTGTGCATGTGTGTCTTGTTTTGAGTGCCACCCTGTAGCTGGGGCTGGATTTAAAAAGCCCCCCTCCCCAAACATGGGGCCTTTGTAGAGTCAACAAGTCCCTCTGAGGTCTTAATTAGAGGACAGAACAACAAAAGAACTGAACAGACAATACGCTGACAGGGGACCATAAAACATATGGATCAAAGCAGCAAGCTGCAGACTGCCTTTTTTCCTGCTTTGCCTCCATCGTAAGAGCCTATACAAGGAAATGCACACGAACAATACAAAACAAAAAAGGAGAGGCTTTTTTTTCTCCCCCCCACGCCCCTAACCCTCCCAAGTGCGAGGAGGAGGATGTGTTTTTGCACTGGGTCGGACATTTGAACATAATTGGGAAAGAAAACACATGTAGGAAACAAAAAGCATGTGCGGTTTTGATCATTGTACAGTAACCCACCCACCCACCCCCCCCACGCACACACACGCATTGCTTCACAAATGCACACACATGTTCCCCATGATAAAATAATAAAAAAAAATTTTTTTGACACAACTCAACGTTTGGGCTACCCAGATGCAAAACTCAACCACAACATTTGCCGTGCATGCACGTATGCAGGCGGGAACCTTCGGAATGCCAGCGTTCCCACATCTCTTCGTTGACAATGACTCTCACAACACTTGCCGGAGCTGACTCTTTAATTTTCTCCTCTCTTATATTCTCCTCTCCTCTCCTTTCTTTTTCTTTCAATTTTTTTCTTTCTTTTTTTTTTATCTCCGGCTGCTTAGCATTCGCCACACAACTCAGCGCATCGTAGGGGCTCCTCTTGAGTCAGCAAGTCTTAAGTCTCACCCACACCGACTTCAATATTGTTCTTATTGTCCTGCGCCGTATGATCTCAGGGCTAAAGAGGGGCTGTTGTTTTCTCTGGTGAATGCCCAGGGGCTTTAGACCACCGTACCCCAAGCCTCTATCATTCACACACACCATCCTTTCATTAAGGTCAGCTGTGAAAATTGGGTACAGTTGGTAGAGAAATGTTTTTGCCCGGTCCTTTGAAACCCATGACATGCTTTAACCCCATGTCCTCCATTGAGAGGCTTCTTGCTTAATATGTTTTCAGGTTGCTTTTTTCCCCCCTGTTGGGTCATTTTAGAGTGCTCAAGCCTTATGTTGTCAATGGCAACTCTTCTAGGGGTTAGTCTTTGGCACAGGGGACAGGACAGTCAAATATCCTGTGCCTCCTAGCAGCAGTCTAATTACTGTACCTTTTTGGGGACATTGCTCATCAGGAGGTTGGCCCACAGTCTATGATCGCAGGGAGACAGGTCTGTGGTGCAAGATAAGCTTTATGACTAGGGACGTTGGTCCATCAAAGAGATGCCACCCTTCCTCTTCTCACCCTGTCAATGACAGTTACCCCCCCCCCCCCTCCCCCTAATATGCAGATTAGCATGAAATAATGTCATATAATCATAACCATCTTCAAATTATTTTTTTTCTATACTGTATACAATATTTGTATAGAATCTGTTGGATTACATTCTGCAATTGACATCATAGTACCGAATAAAGAAGGCTATAATGCATGCATTCATGAGTTACTATACATGCAACCGACATCTCAACTTACTTTGTTTCAGAGAGGATTTGAATTGTTATTCACAGGGAGTAAACAGTTCCTGTACCTCTCGTGTCAAATACAATTGGTGTTAAAACAAAACGCTGTTTGCATGCATGCAACTGTTACATCTCTAGGAGCACAGGCACGAGAGTCTCCCTCCATCTAACCTTCTGCCTGCTTATTATTACTGGTTAAAGCTGCTCTGCTGTGTGTACTGTAGTTGATTAGGAGTGAACAACCACTCTAGCTGGGTGTCTGCTGTGTTCATGTCTCCAGCCTTAGTCAGAGGCAGAACTAGATCAATGGGCCTTGATCACGACATGTTGGAAGACAATAGAGAGATCCTGTGTGTGGTAACGAGTGCATAAACAGATCAAAGCCTAAGCAATAATAGCTGACAACAAAGGAAGAGGGGCGGGCGGCCATGTTTGATGATGACGTGTCATGTCACCGCAGTGAAGGCGGGGAGGGGGGTGGGGGGGGTGGGGGGGGGGGGGAGAAGGCTGCTTCATCTGTCTTACATTTCTGTCTTCTAACAAGAAAGACACATAGTGGAGCGAGCAGCTGCTGACACTAACATGTTGTACAGTATACACTTGAGGACTTTTTTCTTCACTTTCTCTTTCATACATTCATATACAGTGTATATATATGTATGTATATACAACACTGCTACCACTCCTCCCAAACCCACTGCGCTACACTCAGCCTCTGGTTTATCAGCTCTTTCCCCCCTCTCCCCTGATGATTCTAAAACTGGTTACATCCAAACGGGCAACCACCTGCCCCCTCGATCCTATCCCTTCCCCCTTTCTCCAATCCATCTCCAAAGACCTCCTTCCGTTCCTTACCACCATAATCAATTCCTCTCTATCCACAGGATCTGTCCCAGCTGCTTTTAAGACAGCCAGAGTCAAGCCTCTTCTCAAGAAACCAACTCTTGACCCGTCTGCTTTGATCATAGCTACAGACCGGAATCCCATCTCTCATTCTTATCTAAAACCCTTGAACGTGCTGTCTCTTACCAACTGTCTCACTATCTCCTTCAGAACAACCTCCTTGACCCTCACCAATCCGGTTTTAAGGCTGCACACTCTACTGAGACTGCCCTCCTTGCTGTCACAGAGGCCCTCCACTCTGCTCAAGCTTCCTCCCTCTCCTCTGTTCTCATTCTTCTGGACCTGTCTGCAGCATCCTTCTTTCCACCCTCTCAGAAGGGGCATCTCTGGCTTTGCATTCTCCTGGTTTGAATCCTACCTGGCCAATCGCTCTTACCAGGTGATGTGGAGAGGATCGCTGTCCTCTCCATGAGCCCTCACCACTGGGGTCCCCCAGGGCTCTGTCCTAGGGCCCTTCCTGTTCTCCCTCTATACCAAATCTCTTGGCTCTGTAATTTCCTCACATTGTTTCTCCTACCACTGCTACACAGATGACACTCAACTCTTTCTCTCTTTCCCCCCCTCTGACTCACAGGTGGCAACACGTGTCTCTGCGTGTTTTGCAGACATTTCTGCTTGGATGTCAGCCCACCACCTCAAGCTCAACCTTAACAAGACTGAGCAGCTCTTCCTCCCGGGGAAAGCCTGCCCTCTCCAAGACTTCTCCATCACAGTAGAGAACTCTACTGTGACCTCCTCCCAGACAGCCAAGAACCTTGGAGTGATCCTTGACAACCACTTATCCTGTGCGGCAAACATCACAGCGACAGCACACTCCTGTCGATTCTTCCTCTACAACATCAGAAGGATACGTCCATTCCTCACCAGAGAAGCAGCACAACTCTTGGTCCAGACACTTGTGATCTCTCGCCTTGACTACTGCAATGCTGGGCCCCCCACCTCCGCCATCAGACCTCTGCAGCTCATCCAGAATGCTGTCGCCTGTCTGGTGTTCAATCTCCCCAAATTCTCCCATGTCACCCCCCTCCTTCACACCCTTCACTGGTGTTACGGCCGCAGCCGATACCCGCCCGTATATGTCTCTTGTTATGCTGTCAAGCAGGCTGCGCGCTACAAATTCCGAGGCTCCGCCCACTCCGTCGGCATCGCCAGCACGGATCCGGATTGGATGCATCACAACCAGCGCGCCTATCGGGTCCCAGCACGGGCCGTATAAAAAGTCGGGCCAGCTTGTCAGTCGGGGGGGCTGTGTGTGTTTGAACAGTTCCCGTGAGAGACTTGTTAGAACAATAGGCTTTGTAGAAACTTGTTAGAATGATAGACTTTGTAGAAACTGTAGAAACAAAGAAAGACTTTGTATTGTGATACTGTGCATAGCGCAATCGATTATTAATTGTTTATGGTTACCGAAAATTGGGCCAAGTTTAGTTTTGTTGTACTGATTTTGCACCACACTTAGTAGATTCCTTTGGTTAGACTCTCCAAGAGTAGAGGTGGCTGTTCTTAACTGTATTTAAGTTTTGTCCACTGCTTTAGGCCAGTGAGGTTTTGTTTTCGCTTTGGTTTTGATTAGATAATGAAAGTTTAGGTTTTGCTCGCCATTTATGAGCTCTCTTTTGGTTATATTTGTTTATTTGAGTTGAACAGCCCTTGCCGGTCCTTTTTTCTATTGTAGTAGCCACTGAACCTGTATGACCCTTGTTACCCTTATAAGACAATTTAAGTTCCTTGTTAATAAAATAACTATAATTTACCAAATCCATCTGGTTAAATGTTGCTTCCCTTTCTCCTAGCGAGCCGGGTTGTAACACTGGCTTCCAGTAGCAGCTAGCATCAGATTCAAGACCCTGGTGCTCGCCTACTGGGCAGCAAAGGGAAGAGCCCCTCCCTACTAGCAAGCAATGGTCAGCCCCAAAACCCTGCTCTTCCACCTCCACTGGCCACCTGGCTCCGCCGCCTCTCCGTGGATGCAGCAGTCGTGCTACTCGGTCACAGCTTTTCACTGTCCTGGCACCCCGCTGGTGGGACAAGCTTCCCACTGCTGTCAGGACTGCAGAGTCACTACCTATCTTCTGCCGTAGATTGAAGACCCATCTCTTCAGGCTACATCTTAACTGTCCCTCCTAAAGACCTCTTCATCCCCACTAACCCCCAGTTTCTCTACTGTTCTACAGTTTCTCTACTGTAAATAAATTAGGAAAAAAAATCTATTAAATTCTTCTAGCAATGTGACTGCCAATGGCCCCTGGTCCTAGAGGAGCATCAGGAAGGCCACACACAACCACAAATTGCAGATTGCGGAGCACTTTCAGAACAACTCTGATCCCTGACGCATGTGGCAGGGCATCCAAGCCATCACGGACTACAAGCCCAAAAACACAGCATCCCAGACCAGCACTGCCTCCCTCCACTTCTATGCTCACTTCAACCGGACAGCAAGGAACCAGCCATCAAAGCTGAGCCCCACCCAGATGACCAGCCCCTCTCCACCACTGATGTGTGCTGCGCACTAAGCAAGGTGAATGCACTGAAGGCTGCTGGCCCTGACGTCATGCCTGGACCTGTGCTCAGGCCGTGCCCTGGGCAGCTGGCCGGGGTCTTCACTGACATTTTTAACCTGTCACTGGCCCAGGCAGTTGTCCCCATGTGCCTTAAGTCAGCAACCATCGTGCCGGTGCCAAAGCATTCTGCTGCTGGTCCTGGCTCACCTTAAAGACCGCCTACACCTCCCCCCACTGGATCCCCACCAGTTTACCTACTGCTCAAACAGGTCAACAGAGCCACGGCACTACACTCCGCCCTGACCCACCTGGATAACAACAACACTTATGCAAGGATGCTGTTCATTGACTTCAGCTCAGCATTCAACACCATCATCCCCTCCAAGCTGGTCATCAAACTCAGTGACCTTGGCATCAGCACCTCCCTCTGCAACTGGACCCTGGACTTCCTGACCAACAGACCCCAGTCTGTTAGGTTAGACCACCACACCTCCTCCACCCTGACCCTGAACATCGTGTCCCACAGAGCTGTGTGCTGAGCCCTCTCCCCTACTCCGTCTTCACCCACAACTGCGTGCCTGTGCATGGCTCTAACACCATCAAGTTTGCAGACGACACCACGGTGGTAGGCCTGATCAGTAACAACGGCGAGTCGGCCTACAGGGAGGAGGTCCAGCACCTGGCGGTGTGGTGTGCCAACAACAACCTGGCCCTCAATACCAAGAAGACCAAGGAGCTCATTGTGGACTACAGAAAAGCTGGGGGCTGCAAACACACCCCCCATCTACATCAATGGGACACACCCCCATCTAAAGAATGGGAGAAACTCCCCAAATACAGGTGTGCCAAGCTTGTAGCATCATACCCAAGAAGACTTGAGGCTGTAATCGCTGCCAAAGGTGCTTCAACAAAGTCCTGAGTAAAGGGTCTGAATACTTATGGAAATGTGATATTTCAGTTTTTTATTTTTTATAATAAATTAGTAAACATTTCTAAAAACATGTTTTTGCTTTGTCATTATGGGGTATTGTGTGTACATTGATGAGGAAAAAAATTAATTTAATCCATTTTAGAATAAGGCTGTAACATAACAAAATGTGGAAAAAGTGAAGGGGTCTGAATACTTTCCGAATGCACTGTACCTCAAGACCTACTGCCCTTGTTCAACTGTACATATCATATTGATATTCATCTCATGTATATTCATTTATTATATTAATGTATTTATACTCACTGTAATACCTTATACTGTAATACCATTTCATGTCTTTTGCACTATGCCACTATTTGCTATCTGGTTCGATGCCAAACTACATTTCGTTGTCTCAGTACTCTGTGTGTTATGATGAATTAATGACAATAAAGTTGAATCTAATCGAATCTAATGTCATTGTGACCTGAGACCCACCCACGTTTAATGAACACATTTTCACAACGTGTTATTACCCTGAAAAACAGGGGGAAGAAGTAAAGAAAAGGGAGAAAAGGCATCTCACTCCTGCTAGGAACTGGAAGCTAACACATTTCTAACACTTACAGAGTGTAACCAGTGAACTTACAGACCTTGGAGCATGTTGAGGAGTGCCAGGTGGTATGGTGGTTAGAGCCAAGAGTTTTTTGGACTAAATCATGGCCTGACCAAAAAAAACTTTGGGTCCTGGAAATAGGGTGATTATCACAACAAAAGTTGTTTTTTCAAGTCAGGTATAGGCCTAACTATAGGGCTCAGGGTTTAACATTACAAGGTCACATGGTCTGAAGGAATGAGATGCTCCAGGCTCCATAGCAAAGGTTTGGGAGGAGCTGATTTTGGAAATGACAGCTGTTGTACATAAGGCCAATAAAAAGATTGTTGGAGAGGCTCATGGAGTAATGACTTGTTCTCCAGGTGCCAGACCTCTCTCCGGGCTAGAGACTGGCTCCTGGCCTACTGTGTGTGTGTGTGTCTGTGTGTGTGTGTGTGTGTGTGTGTGTGTGTGTGTGTGTGTGTGTGTGTGTGTGTGTGTGTGTGTGTGTGTGTGTGTGTGTGTGTGTGTGTGTGTGCGTAGAGACATGGAACACACATACATATTGTAGAGACATGGAACACAATGCAGTATGTTGGGGCACTGAGTTTTTCTGGTCAGATAACATGATAAAGAAAAAATCCTGGCCCTACTCATGACATATGGGTGTGAACTCGGTTGTGGGAAATAATATTCCATAGCTGGTGAGGGAGAAATAAGCTGGGAGCCGAGCAGCACACAAGCACATTCATGAGGAAATTGCAGTCGTGATTTCAGAGTTTACCTAATGAGGTGACTGAACAAAAGAGCTGGCCAGATCGGGGACCTGCCATTGGAGGGGAGGGGAAGGGGAAATGGCTGTGGTTGGTCTAAGGCATAAACACCCGTTTAAATCAGGTTTCAGACACTTCAAAGACTGGCTGCACCATATGAGGAAGGGGGAACACCAGCTATGCAGAGCCCACACACACACACACATTCTAAAGAGCACACTTTCTATCAGTCATACACAAACAACACGCACGCACGCACGCACGCACGCACGCACGCACGCACGCACGCACGCACGCACGCACGCACGCACGCACGCACACACACACCCTCCCTCCCTACAATGCCAGCCTGAGCTACATTCTTGAGGAGCGGGGTGCGGGTGGCGTGGTGTGTGTGTGGCTGTGTGATGGGAGCTCTCTCTCTGAGAGGAGGGGTATTGAGTTTCTCCACTGGAGGACGAGCAAGGTGCCGAAGCAGGATTTATAATTCATGGACTAATAGGATTTGGTACTGTTTAGCAGGATTAGGCATGTTAGAGAAAGAATCTATTTATTGCTGACAGTCAGGGGGTCCCTGGGTAAGAAAAAACCCCACACTGGAACCCTTGTTTTTTTAAGCAATTTCTGGGATTACCCTCGATCAGTAAAGTGTCTCCCCTGTTAGTCCGCCATATTGGGATTAAATTGACTGCTTCTTTCATGGTCCTATGATAATCCGAGCACATGAGCCCAGCATGGGTATGGGTTGGCAGGTGTGTGTGTGTGTGTGTGTGTGTGTGTGTGTGTGTGTGTGTGTGTGTGTGTGTGTGTGTGTGTGTGTGTGTTTGTGTGTGTGTGAGCGCGTCAGTGTGTGTAGGAACAATTAGTGCCACCTTCTTTCCCCCACTCTATGGAGCATCCACTCTACGGACCCAGCTGGGGGAGGGAAAGGGAAGGAGGGAGAGGTGCTGACCCCATGCGCTTCCAGAGTTGAGGGCTTCCCTTTCAGGAGCCAGCAGGATTATAAAACCATGCCTCTGTTCAAAGAAGTTATTCTTTCATTTGTGTTTGGTGAGGAACATGGGGGGTTATGTGGGGTTTCGGGGCTGGCTGACATTAAAGCCTTGTGTTTAATTAGTCATTTCTCTTCTGATCAGGCCTTTTGTTCCCTTTTAGCATGGGGAGGCCTGGTTGGCTTCTCTACGGGAGAGAGAGAGAGAGAGGGAGAGAGGGAGGGAGAGAGAGAGAGAGAGAGAGGGAGAGAGAGAGAGAGAGAGAGAGAGAGGGAGAGGGAGAGAGAGAGAGAGAGAGAGAGAGAGAGAGAGGGAGAGTGAGAGAGCGTGAAACCAAGGTACATTTCCTAACCTCTTGCCAACAGTACAGTGAAATATTTTTTATTTCAGAAATCCACAAAGAATTTATCACAACAAATACTTAAAAATGACCATATTTACTGAGCAAAATGCACAAATGTGAAATCTTAGCAGCAAGATTTTTTTGTTATTCCCCTTATTAGCTTATTACTATTTGTGTTCACTTTCTGATTGATTTTACCTGTTTATCTTATGATTGTTTGTGATGCTTTGACAATGTAAACATTTGTTTGTTCATGACAATAAAGTCAATTGAATTGAATTAAATTGAATTGAGAGAGAGAGCGAGAGAGAGAGAGAGAGAGAGAGAGAGAGAGAGGGAGAGTGAGAGAGCGTGAAACCAAGGTACATTTCCTAACCTCTTGCCAACAGTACAGTGAAATATTTTTTATTTCAGAAATCCACAAAGAATTTATCACAACAAATACTTAAAAATGACCATATTTACTGAGCAAAATGCACAAATGTGAAATCTTAGCAGCAAGATTTTTTTGTTATTCCCCTTATTAGCTTATTACTATTTGTGTTCACTTTCTGATTGATTTTACCTGTTTATCTTATGATTGTTTGTGATGCTTTGACAATGTAAACATTTGTTTGTTCATGACAATAAAGTCAATTGAATTGAATTAAATTGAATTGAGAGAGAGAGCGAGAGAGAGAGAGAGAGAGAGAGAGAGAGAGTGAGAGACTGTGTGTTTATATGTAAGTGTGTGTTTGAGAGAGAGAGAGAGAGAGGCAAAGAGAGTGTGTATGGTGTATTGACATGCATGCATGTACATTAAGTGTGTTTCTGCAGTGAAAGCTGCTCCCCAATACCCCAGCCAGGTGCTCCCTCTAGCTACCTCCAAAGCTGCATGCAGCGTGAGACACCTGACACTGGCCAGTGTGTGTATGTGTTTGTGCGCGCGCTGTTGTTCTAGAAATGCTCCTCAAAGGCGGAGACTTTGCAACCCTTCACTCCCTCCATTTTACATGAATAGAGTTGCCCATTGCTGAGCGTGTGACGGCTTTTCAGTGTGTGAGCGAGACACACCGGCCCTGAGGAAACAGAGAGAGGCAAACTGGTGTCGCCTCTCTTTCTATAAGCACCCTGTCAGAGGAGAGAGATAGAGAGAGGGAGAGAGGGAGAGAGGGAAAGAGAGAGGGAGAGATAGAGGAGAGGGGGAGCAACAAGAAAAGGATAGACGGCTCCTGGCAGCGAGCACTTATCTCTTCCCCTGGGCCCTGGAGGTGAGGAGGCCATCCTAGACTCCATCAGGAGCCGCACTGCGTCCATAACACACACACACACACACAAACACAGACACAGACACATATGCTCAACAGACACACGCGCACACACACACACACACACACACACACATACACACACACACACACACACACACATAGCCTCTTTTCTGTCAGACTCTACAACTCCCCATCCTCCCTCTCTCTCTCCTTCTTTGCCTCAGAGGAAAACTGTATCAGTGAATAAGAAGAGGGCAGGAGACCCAACAAAGAAGTCTGACATGTCGTAGAATATTATTACACACACACGCACGCAGGCATGCATTATTACACACACATGCACGCACACACGCACACACACACACACCACAGTGTGTAATTAGACTAGTAGCAACAGCCGCAGTGCTACTCCACCAGACAAGGTGCCAGTGATATAGGAGTGGAGTTTGTGGACTGGGCCGGGCCAGGCTAAGTATAGTGGCATGAGAGACCCCTCTCTCCGTGGGATGGGTTGAGGGTGACAAAGAAGGGGGGGTTTACAGTAATGATTCATTTTTTATGACGAAACAACAAAAATCCACAAATCTGAGTTGGTACCATTGAACCAAACCACTGTAGATGGTTTCAGTGTGTAATTAGCAAATATACTCCAAGTATTCCTAAATGACATCCAAATATATTGCTTAAATATATGACATCCCAAAAAACAAGCTGTCATGGACCTCTGAATAACTAGGACTTCACTGACAGAGGAGTGGATTGGATTTCAATCTTCAATCTTGTGATCCGAGAAAACAAAGCCAAAATAAATATACAGTAGGGAGACTGAGGAAGGTGGAGAACTGCTCTCCTACTCTATGGTGCATATGCTACGAAAGAGCTGAGGTTGCAGTGAAAAGCCCTGACTTTCCAAAGCCCTAACGAGGAGAGGATATACCATTACAGCTAAAGGGATACGGTAGAGTTGGAGCCAAAACACCAAAGACTGTAGTTTGGAACTCACGTTAGGATAGAGAGGGGGAGGAAATCACTGTGAACAGGCTAGGTAAGACACAGCTTTCCTCTTTTTCTATCCCTTGTCACTCTTTTTTACTGTCAATCTCTTCCTGTACTACAGAGTGAGGGAGACAAGTAAAAGGAAGAAGAACGACTAAAGTTGAAAGAGAGAGAGAGAGAGAGAGAGAGAGAGAGAGAGGGAGTGAGAGTGGGGGCAAAAGAGAAAAAGGGCAATCGAAAGAGAGAAGGGAGAGAAGAAAAAAACGAGGGAGGAAGAGTGCAATAAACAGAAAAGGCAACAGAAGGAGAGAGAAAGAGAGAGACAGACAAGCAGACCAGACCAGGCAGGGATCAGAAATCGTGGTAGTAGTAGAGGGGGGTAGGGTTTTACTGCATTTACTGGCTGAGAAGAGCATGTCCTGGCAGACAGCTAGTTTCTATGTGTTCTGGTTGCTCTCCACTGTTATAATTAACACTCTGGCTCAGCCTGCCTGTAATTATAGAGGCTTGCCAGAGAGACAGACAGAGACAGTGAGAGAGTATGTGAATGGGTTTGTCTCTGCCTTACTAACTCTCCAAGTCTTTGACTCAGCCAGTCAGGTCAGACTAAGACACTACACTACACTGAGGAATCTCAAGGCGTTTACACACTAAAGGGCCGACCCGAACCATACTGAGCTGGCTCAGTTATTTATATTCACTTCACATTATCCTTTCCAGCACTGTTACAGCAACTGTGGTGGATACGTAACTAGACCAGCACAGTACAGCTTGGCGTTGTGGTGTGATTAGGGTATAGAGTAGAAAAAGTCCAAGGTCCGTTTGGCATGAAAGGGTAAGACCATCCTTGAATTGTGCCTAAGGGCAACCTCGACCAAGAACAGTGATCTTCATCGTCCTTCATCACATGATCTGACTGAGGGCAGTCCATTGGTCCAGGCACTTGTCAGGGAAAAGGTGGAGAATTGTGATGTACTATAGCAGCATATGTCTGACCCTCTCAGGTGAAGAGTTGTTACAGACATGGTGTTTCTACAGGATCAGGTGGCTGTGCACGGAGAGTTCACAGCCCCAGAAAGAGATGAAAGATGATCGGTGTGTTTTCTACAGTCAGCAGCTCTATGATCAGGGAAATTGACCTTCCTTACATTTCTGTGTGATGTGAGATCTGAGAAGGGGAGTGTGTCAAGCTGCATTACCAACCAACGTCTTGACCTTCAACCCCGTTCAAAAAAACTGGGCCGCAACATTTTTTCTATGTTTTTAAAATGTTCCACAAAAGCCGACCATCCAAAACAACTGATGCTGCGATTGGGCTCCAAGAGACATGTAATCTAATTTGGGCAAAAGAACAAACAATACAAAGAACATTCTGGGACAATGTTGAAAACAAACCGGCTGCCAACAACAAGAACCCAATTCATAAACCGACGCTGATAAAATTAATTCCTAATCCAAACACAAACACCAACACAATCCCATTCTACTGTATATTTATTTGGATTTACATACACAGGGCAGTATGTATTATATTTTCTATTTACATTATTATCAACTGTGCAAGATCCCTTGTATGCGAAGAAATGTACTAAAAATGTTCAAAGAAACTTAAAAGATGAATTTAAATTTAAAAGTGCATTTTCCTGCGCCCACGGTGTGCCTATGTATTGAGAAGCTATTTTCAAAGACCTTACTATGCTGCACTTGTGTGCGGAGGTGAGCGCAAAAATAGGTGGACACACCTTATTTAAATAACTTGTGCGCATCACTCATATCGTTTTACAATGGACTGTGACTTGGAAGGAGAAATTCAAGTCAGAAAACTTCACATCAAATGAAATCACTTATTTGCGAGACTTAATCATTGAAAACAAAATTTACTTCAAAGTGGGAAAAATAGTGCAACATCAAAAGAGAAAATCGGGCAAAGAATCACCAACCACATAAAGGCTACATCGCCTATCAAAAACACATTTTAAAAAAGGTTGCTGATTTAAAACAAAGAACTAAATATAAACATTCAAAGGAAAGTGGCACCGGTGGAGAACGTAGGCGAGTGAAACCCTGAATGAATGTGAGGAAAAGGCTTTACAACTTGTGAACCAAGTGGCCAGTGATGGTCTGGGTATGGAGGGGTCACTCAAAATCCAGATGGATAATACATAAGAGCCATCTATAAAATGTTGGTTATTTTTATTTAACATCATATGGTTTGGACTGTTCATATACCCTTTAGTTAATTATAGGCTTAACATGTTTTTTTTTGTTTTTAAGAGTTCGAACCATTCCTCCTGTGCTATATTGCCAACTGTCTCAAAACCAAAAGCAAATTTTACTGCATCAAAGATTGCTATAAAACATAACACTGTAGATGACAAGATCTTAATCAAATGATTGGCAATGGAATGCAAAGCATTGGAAAAGCTCAGGTCCCGATCCCCAAGGCTAAAACCTGGATGGCGTGATTGTGAAATCTGTATTTTCTGATTACTTGATCATCGGTAGTATCTAAAGCATTTAGCATCCACAAAACTGTAATGAGTCCTATTTATTATGTGGGTGGCACCTTTGTCTGGCGATAAAGCCATTTTTCCCCAAGTTTGTTGCACCAGATCCTACCTTGACGCAACCTTTCCAGGGGGGAGTATGTGCATACATCTTTTTGATACGACACACCCCTTGATGCAAGCCAGGCGCAGGTGGAGTGCAGGTGTTGACACACCATATCGTCACTTTTGAAAATTGGCCAAGAGTGCAAGTCGGGCTCAAACCTCAGATTACACTTGTGTATCTTGCTTGCACCTGTTTGAAAATCACCCTCTATGTACCACAAGTACAACTCGCCTAGTGTCAAAAACTCTGTATTCTTGTAGTATTGTCTTGTGGTATTCTGTCACTCAAAATAATAAGAGCACATAAACTAGGATAAAGCAATGACATATATTACCGTATGCTACAATACACTACAGTATATTACATATGCAGTCACCTCCCTCTATTTCAAAAAGAAAAGGCTCGTACTATAGCATCACTTCTCTGATATTGCAGAGAAGGTCCCAACACTAGTCTCTCATTCACATGCTAATGCTAGGAGATACGAGGCCAGGGCCATGAGTTCAACACATCTCTCCACAGACAAGCTGGCCGAACGCCACACCAGAGAACATCCGCTGACAGCCTCACAAATGGCATTTACTGTATTTGCCATAACACCTTAGTTTGAGATCAGCTGATTTCTCCTAAAACCAATTCAAGTAATCTGGAGCGTGATATGAAGCTGAACGCTTGTGTCAGCGATGTTTACACTGCCCCAAAGACGAGGAGAACAAGGGTAAGTAGGGAGGAGGGGAGGGTGAGAAAAAGAAGAAGTGCGGGATTCATCCTTTGTTTTCAAAGGAGGGTTATGAGCAGTTCTCTCAAATGAGTCTCTGGGAACAGGGTTCTGGGGAGCCATAATTGAAGGCTTGTCCTGGGCCAATTTTTCAGGGCAAATTATCAACGCATGGGTTGGATTGCTGGGACACATTGTGAAGGTAGGAACAGTGGGGGCTTTGAGGGGCCTGCGTGACGTGCTAATAGAATCATTTACTGCTCTAGGATAATGACAGCCTGTGATGGATGGGAGAAGGGCCCGCATCTGCTGCCACCACTAACGTTAGCACATTCGTTAGGCCTCACTAAAAGGCAGGCAGTCCATATAAGGGTTGCCTCGTTGGGGCAGGAAGTCCATATAAGGCTCAGCGGGATGCAAGATGCCTCCCTTCAATTATCAATCCCCTCACCGTTCCCTGCCGTCTGCCACACTATTCACACCAATCCAACTGTAAAATGTGCCAAAACTCAAAATTATCAACGTTGATAAAAGCTCTCTTTGTAATTCCAAAAACTCTCATCCGGTTAACATAATGAAATGTTGATTTAGGCCAACATTCTGTGACTCCTTTGTTACTGCAACTGCCATGGAACTTTATAGACAATAAAATATCTTCAATAAAAACAGCATAAGACCTGCAGAACTCATTCTTAGAATGATTACAGAACAATGCAATCTCTTGGCAACAAGTTCTACCCCAATAAAACCACCTTACTCTCTCTCTATCTATCTTACCTCAACAATGCTCTTATATTCTCTCATCTCTCTGGCTATCCTACTGTCTGACTACCCTACTCTCACTTTTTTTTTAACTACAAAACCATCCTCCTTTCTTCTATCTATCTATCTTTCAACCTTCTCTCATCTATTAGTCTATATGCTACCCTTTGACCATCTTTTATCCATTGGTCCATCCTACTGTAATACACTATTGCTAGCAAAAAAGTAGCTACACTAGTGCAAATTAGCTATCATCCAAAAGCTATCTTGCTGGCTAGCAAGTTTCTTATGTCTCTAGCTAGCTAGCCATGCCTTTTACAAATAGCCTAACTAGACATAATGATACCATTCAATGTAATCTAAAAATATAGCTAGCTATGTAACTAGCAGGACAGGAATACCAGTTACATTTTTGCTGTGGATACTAAAAACACGCCATTTCGGCCAATATTGTCATTGTCAACATTTTTGGCAGCTGATATTCATTAACTCTCTGTGGCTTAACAGTTAGGACAATGCCTTCTAGCCGTTGTGACCAAAGTTCAAGTCCCGCCTGTGGCAAAATAATTTATTATATCTTTTTACTCTTTTTCCCAGTCTTATCTCACTATCTGTTTCTTCAACAACTTAAGTATAGAAATTATGTTTACTTTTTACTTAGTAAGCTTAAGGCTAATTTATAGTAGGCATAGACTGAATACACTACTCCTCTTTCATCTTTTAAGATGGGCACACCCAGAACACCCATCAATTCAATAGTGCAATGTGTAGTCTGGCTCAAACTTCAGCTTCAAAAACTTGAATGCAGATTTTTGATACTGCATACTTTTAACACTATGAGCTTTTCATTGGGTTTAAACTGTAAGCTTACTTTTCATTGTTCTTACTTGAAGATACCTCAAAGGTTTCTCACTATGTTAATGTATCTTGTCATTCACTGTTGGGATAGTTAGGTATAACTTAAGGTTACTTAGTAGTTACTTATAGTAGACTGAAGACTCTACTCTCTCACTCCGCTGAACCCCCAGGCTCTTTGCAATTCTTAGAACCCCACTGCTCTTACACTGTTGTTGTAGGAACACCAAATCAACTTAAACAAACGTAATGTTCACAAACGTCTTAGCATGGGTTTCAATGGTCACCAAAACCGTATTTATCTTACTTGAATATACAGTATCTGAAAGATAGAACAATGCCACTAAACGTCCTCCACTACGATAATTAGAATACTTTTAGCCAGCTAAGCAAGCACACAAAGTTTCTACTGAAACTTCCTTTTATAGATTTCTACTTTATTTGACACTTATTTTTGATACTTTTTTGGACAATATGTAACATCAATACATACAATGTAAAATGTTATACTCATTTGTATTTGTACTCAGTTTTATTAAAAAGAATGAGAAAAGAAGACAAGTAAACAGCATTCAACATTTATGTGCACCCCCTGTAGCTGGACTTTCCCCAGTTACCTCAGTGAAATACACATAATGAATATTGTAATCTAATATTGTGGTAAATGTGTTTTGAAATATGGATAATTTTGGAAACATAATGTAAACTCATTTACCCATCAAATGAGGTAAGTGATCATGTGGGATTGTGGCGCCATAAAGTATTATAGATTTACTCTACTGGATTGCTTCAGGTCCTGGACTCACATACAGTGCCCTCCATAAGTATTGTAAAGAGGAAGTATTTTGTCTTCTTTTAGCTCTATACTGAAATAAAAAAAAATACTATGGGGTCAGTAGAGATTATCAGCTTTAATTTAATGTTGTTTTCTTTCAGATTGGTTTCACCATTTAGAAAGTAGAAATTAAAATAATGTCCAAATAAAGCACTCATGTTTAGTATTTGGTCGACAATTCACTGCATGCAATAACTACCTGAAGTCTGCGACCCATTGACCCCACCAGACGCTGGGTGTCTTCTCTGGTGATGCTCTACCAGGCCTGTACTGCAGCCATCCTCAGTTGTTGTTTGTTTTGAGGTATTTTTGCCTTAAGTTCCCTCTTCAGCAAATGAAATGCATGTTCAATTGGATTTAAATCTGAAGGTTGACTTGGCCCTGAAAAACTCACTAGTTGCTATGGCAGTATGTTTTTTCAATGAATTTGGAGGCATTTGCTTGTACTCGAGCAGACAAGATGTTTCTGTACACTTCAGAATACATTCAGTAGTAACATCATCAATTAAGACAAGTTAGCAGTCCTAGTGGCAGCTACAGTATACATGCCCAAACCAAGATTGTTTTCCAGAGTTTTTTTTAAAAATTGTAACCTGACCATCCTTTTTGAGGATAACTAGTGGTTTGCACCTCGCAATGAAGCCTCTGTAGTTCAGCAGATGATGTATTCTGCGGATATAGACACATTCATGCATACCTCCTGGAGAGTATTCCTGATCTGTGGGACAGTTGTTTTGGCAGTTGTCTTAATTGTGGTGAGCATCCACTGTAGAAGTCTTCCTGGGACTACCAGACGGTTTGCGATTGCTGCTTTTTTTTCTTTTTAATGATGTTCCAAACTGTTGATTTTGGCAAGCCTGAGGTTTTGGCTATGTTTCTTTCCTCATGTCCTCATGTTGACAGACACCAATAGCTGACTCCAAAGGCAAACGTAAAGCCTAAAATCAATACTAGAAATTGACAGCTCTCTGATGCCTGCACAAATGATGTGACAGACATACCAGAAACACCTGTCAAGCCAATTTTCCAATACTACTTGTTCCCTGAAATAGGGCGACTATGTATAAAAAGATTGGTGAAACCAATCTGAAAAAAGAAAACATTGAATTAAAGCTGAGAATCTCTACTTCTCCTCATAGTAATCGTTTGATTTCAAATCCAAACTGTTGAAGTATAGAGCTAAAAGAAGACAAAATGCTTCCTCATTCAAATACTTATGGAGGACACTGGATCAAATCAAAATCCACATATCAGAAGCATTTTCTGGGAATATGAGCACAGGGGGAATGGGGACGTAGTGAAAATGTAATAAAGACAAAATGTTCCACAGATTTCCCTCTCCATCCTATCCTGAATGTCAAGTTGGCAACTCTCCTGTTCTGTCTCACCTATGAAATAACACTTTACCATCAATATTCTGCCTCCATTTTGGTTACTCGTACTTTGTGTTTGTCTTGTATTTTTGTAAAGTGTGTTTTGACACACTTGTTTTGACCATAAAATGCACTTTCAACTCACATTAACTTGAAACTTGAGAGAGCTACTATAAAGGGCTTTCATCATTGATTTTTTAATTTAATAATTTATTTTCATTGATTTTTAATTTCAATTATGTGTCTACTTTCAATTATGTGTCTACTTAACATTATTATGATTATTACTATATCAACAGAGACAAAAAACTAAATAACTTTTGACCAAATGATCAAGAAAGTCATCCAATGTTGTGTCTTCAATTGGAGTGGCATGATGTTTATGTATCAGAGAGTCGTAGTAGGAGGACAGCCAAGCAGGGCGGTAGGGAGGAGTTTCATAACTACCATCATTTTTCTTCAGGAGCGTTGTGTGTGTGTGTGTGTGTGTGTGTGTGTGTGTGTGTGTGTGTGTGTGTGTATATATGATATATGTGTGTGTGTGTGTGTGTATATATGTGTGTGTGTGTGTGTGTGTATATATATGATATATGTGTGTGTGTGTGTGTGTATATATGTGTGTGTGTGTGTGTGTGTGTGTGTGTGTGTGTGTGTGTGTTTGTGCGCGTGTATGTGTGTGCGTGTGTGTGTGTGTGTGTGTGTGTGTGTGTGTGTGTGTGTGCTGCCATGAGTATGCTCTGCTCTGGCTGCTATTCCCTCCTCCTCTCCTCCCTGACACTTTTATAGATCTGCTGGGGAACACAGCACCAGGGCTGGCACTCCCCTCTTCACTCCACTGCTGTGCACAGGGAGACACACACACACACACACACACACACACACACAGAGAGCACAGATACACACACACACATGCGCGTGCACACACACACACACACACACAACCCACACCCACACCCAAACACACACAAGACCGAGACGGGGGATGGGGGAGCACTACACGCAAAAAAAGTACAAGAGACAAGGCACAAGGAGAGAAAGAGTGCAAGAGAAAGGGTTAGCAAACAAAAGAAAAGTCAGTTACACACAGAAGGAGGGAGAGAAAAAAACATGATAAAAGAAAGAAAACCAGCGAGAGAAACTATAGAAGAAAGAAGAAGATGGAAAGAAGAAGAAGAAGAAGAAGAAGGAGAAGAAGAAGAAGAAGGAGGAGAAGAAGTATATAAACAAGAAGAAGAAGAAGAAAAATAAGAAGAGGGAAAGAAGGAGGAGGAGGAGGAGGAGCAGAGTGTCAGGGCTAGGGTGATTAAACCTTGTATCTCCTCTCTCCAGACACGTGCGCAGACTTAATCAAGTCGACGCCAGCCGGCCGCATTTTCACATTACTCTCTGGCTGGGCGCCTGACAGGTCCGAGTGAGAGGGGCCGCAGCCCCCGAGGCCCCCAGAGCTATGCCAAAACACATACGAGTGGGGAGCCAAGGGACGGATGGGGGGGGGGGGGGAGACTGCAGCAAAATGAAATGTTATTAGCAGGTAGGACAGACTCCCCCAAAATCTCATTCTCTTCTCTCTCTCTCTCTCTCTCTCTCCACTGTCCCCCCGAGTATGTGCTTCTATTCACTCACTCTTCTACACCCCCACCCTTCTCCTACTCCTCCTCATCCGCCCTTTCCTTCTACTCCTCCTTCACTCCCTCTTCATCCCTCTCCCAGTTCCAAACACTCCCCTTTGTAAGCCCTTTTTTCTTTCTCTTTTTCCCTTTTGCTCTTATTTCATTTCTCCTGCTCTTACTCTTTTTCTCGCCAAAGGCCAAACGGCCGACGTGGGTAGAGATTTAATTCAATAAGCTGCTTATCTCAAAGGAACACGCGCACCAGAAGAAACATTCAGATTTTTGGGGTTGATTTGTGTCATTTCAGAGATCTGAGTTTTAGTTAATAGGTCAACGCTGAGTCATATTCCGAGATACTAGACAACCACAAAGCTCATACGGTGTAACTGCTGCAATTTCAACAGAGGAGAAATTATTTAAACAAAGGCGAAGTCTTTGCCAATCTTATCTAACCTAAATTACACACAGGTGGTTGGTTGATAAGCTGGGGAGAGTGAGTGAGGAACAGATAGTGTGTGTATGCTTTATCCTTGTGCCATGTATTTGATATGCCGCCTCGAGTCACACACACACACACACACACACACGCACACACATGCACACGCACACACACACACACAGCCTTCAGAGGCCCTCCTGACCCGTGAGTGAGAGCTAATTAAGTTGAGAGATCACAATGAACAAGGGCCTCCCATAGGCCAAGCCATCACTCAGGGCCCAGTGTAATGAACACCCACCTACAGGTGTGCTGATCCCTGGGCAGTCCCCCCCCCCCACACACACACACACACAGCCTTTGATTAGCACAGAGAAGGATCATACACACATGTGCACATTCATGCATGTGCATATGCACATAATACACACACACACACACTTTCTCCTGTGATGCTGCAGGCATGGCCGACCCCTTGCTTTCCTCAGAGATGTCATAACTGTGAGTGTGACAGTTCATTACTGAGCAGACACCCCACACAGGCCTGGCCAGCTTCACATCTGTCACCTGGACCTCTGGACAGCTGGAGCAAAGGAAAACCCAACTGTGAATCATAGCCATCAGGTGAGGAATCAGCATAGCCATTAGAAGTCTCTAGACAGTTTTAAATAGAATGACGGAGGTGTATTATCAAGTCAAAGGAGTTATAACACACTGTATAATAACAATTAGTGACAATAGTAGTCCTAATTCTGTAGATTAAGGAGTCAGAAATATGATGTTGTTTTTATGCTGTATACACTGTAGTAACAGTTACTAACTGTTGTACCATACGTCAAGCACAAAACAAGATATTAAATCTCCTCTCCTTAAATTCAGACCAGGGCCCCATACGACTGACTCTCCCTTTCTCTCTTCCATGAATGATCAAACCTGATCATTTAATTTCCTAGAAACGTGCCAGGTATGGCTATGCCTGGAGCATGGCAAACCGCCTTTTATAGCCTTAATTAATGGACGTAATTGCTCCTGAAAATAAATAAATAAGTCGTCCAGTGGAGCGCATCCTACTGTTTGAATAAGTTAACAGATTATTTCCTCTCAGAAACAATAACTGAATGTTCTTGCTCGTCCCCGGAGGCTTTTTAAACAAAGGGAGAGAGAGAGAGAGAGAGAAACAGAGAGAAAAAGAGAGAGAGAGACAGAGAGAGAGAGGTATTTCCCTTCTTTTTTGTTGTGGATGGTTTCTCGTTGCATCAGTCTTCAAAAAATCTGTGTGGGTAAGTAAATTGACTGGAATAAAAGGTGATTCAATAAAAGCGTGATATACTCCGACCATATACTTCAGTATGGAAACACTACAGTTGCATATAATATATTTAAGCCTCACTGTCTCCAAATATGAGTTTAAATGTATCATACTGTAGTACTACTAATCCAAAATGTAACCAACTGTATCATTTCGGATCCTGAGAGAGAGAGAGAGATAAATGACCAAATCACAGTGGTCAAACCCAGTGCTTGCAAAAACATTTTCTTCTGGGTCTTTCTAGTACCGTGACTACAGGAAATGAGTTCTGACTTCAAAGAACCAAAATAGGAAGTGACTTATTTCCCCCCTTTGTATGGCTCCCTCAGTCAGCCTCACTGCACCTGACCCAAACAGCCTTAACACCACTCCAGTCCGCCATTTTGTTTCCATCCTCTCAAATAAACTGCAAAATGACATCATTGTGTGGCGTAATGGCAGGTTCACTCATAGAATTACATTCACTCTAATTCTGTAGTTTCACCTTCATGGTTCCATAGAGGCACCAGAAGGAAGGTTGAAGGTTTTATATGGAGGTCAAGTTGGAAGAGTGGGGGTAGTCTCAGTCTGTGATGGAATGGTATAAAATGAAAATTACACAGTGCACAATGCAAATACCTGCCTCGCTACCCAGGCGACCACCACGCTGTCTCCGATGCAGCAAACGTAACTACAGTAATTACCCAGAGGCCTCGGGGGCAGCAGAGGATGGTGGAGTGAGAGGAGGCTATGATTGGTTGTCTTTCTTACTGGACCGTGATTCACTACAATAATGTACTTTTAACTGGTATTGTGAGACAGTATAGTAAACATATAACATATGTAATCAGAAAGGCCCTATGAATGTTTCCAGAAGACCTAAATATTTGTTTCTTCACAATCATGAGCTTTGGAGTTCATTTTGAGTGGTGTGATGCAACAGTCAACTTAGGTCAACACTACTAGTGGCATACATTGTGCAAGCTTACACCGGTGTAATTTCCGCCACACCGTCCATACCGTTATTTTGCTATTACACCCACCAAGCGGACGTTTATTAAATTAATAAAATGGCATATGCAATGTGTGAAGGGTGATCAGTGACACTGTGGAACATTTTCAGTCTGCTAGGGTAGCCAGAAAGAGAGAACAAACAAACATTCTATAACTAGTAAAGTAAGTGACCTGTTGACTTGGATCGTGGCAGAGGATTTGGTGTAACAAAAAAACGCAACTGACCCAGTACGGAAATGTTTTGGAATCAAAGTAGACGGCAGGGTCTGATAATTTCCGTGATGCATATGTTCAACATTAACTGGCAAACACGTGCCAGAATACTATCTTGATGACTTTTGTTAATTGAATAGGCCACTACAATTAGCTTGTGAACATGCAGTAGAATACTGGAGGCATGGAGTCTGGGTGTACTCATTTGATGATGCTGCATGTTTTTATTTTTTTATTTTCATATTTTTATGTAAAGTGCTTTGAGTCCATGAGAAAGCGCTATACAAATTGAATGTATTATTATTATTATTATTATTATTATTATTATTATTATTATTATTATTGTTATGTGCTGCCATGCCAGGTGGCACATAGATTACACTTGGTAAAAAAAAAACTTTTTTTAAATTTGTTTTATTTCTCAAAGTATTACCGGTGTAGCAGGTATTTTGGCAGGAAGGTATACCAATTTGAGAATTCTGATACCGGCACAATCCTGGGAGTCAGTGACCATTATCAGGGGACCCTGTGACCTCTCAGTCATTGTAACACGCACACATCCTATTGTCTACTCATGAAAAATGGCTGTAGAGGGAAGGCCTCTGTGCGATGCAGAGAGTAGACAAATGTCTCCAATCCAGATATGTTTACATAAGGCTGGCTGACACAGTGTATAGTGACCAGTAGTGTCCAGACAGAGAGGAAGGAAGGTCTATGGCAGTACTGCCCCCTACTGAGCACTGGCCCAACAGCCCACTGGCCAGACTGACCCTGGAGGAGGCAGAGGTCAGACTAGAGCTGCTTTGTGCTTGATGTTGGTACAACTGTAGCACAATTATCAGCACTTTGACTGAATTTCATCTGACAAAAAAAAGTCAACAATACCTACATCCAATAAATACGATAACCCTTTTTGTCTCTTGGTAGAACCCTTTTTGGTTCCAAATAGAACCCAAAGAAACCCTAAAAGGACAAGCAGAAGAACCCTTTTTGGTTCTAGGTAGAAACGTTTCTTTTCGAAGAGTGTGGCAGCATCTGTTTGAGTGAGTATTCTGCAGACCAGACCAACAATGACATCTGGTTGAAGCTGTTCTCCAGTCCTCTCACAGCCTCTCCTCGCAGCATGTGACTGGCCACACCTGCTCTACGATAAACACACCTGCAGCTACAATAGCAGTGAAAGCTACGGCGTGGCTCGCTTTGGCCTCGTGAAGAGGACACCAACATTGCAAAATTCACTAATAGAGGAAAAATCGGTCAAATACAACCGTCAATCATTATTGGAGAAGTAGCGTGGTCCCAAGGTTAGAGGGAAAAAATTAGCAACGAAACGCAATGAAAACGAACCCTCTCTCCACGCTATGACTAAATGACTCGTAAACCACACCCAAACTTTCAACAGCTTGCGTATTAACACACATGCTCCCCATGACAATTAAATCTAAATGATGGAAACAGGGGAGGACAAAAAGTTCTGGTTTAGTGATCTTCTGTCTCTCCAAACACCGTTTACTCTAAAGAGACGTACTGGGAGGGAGGGAGAGAGGAGAAACACACAGTAATTGTCCGATTTGTAGCACTAAAGAGAGGAAAAGGGAGGAAGTAAGGTAGAGGAGATTTGAAGTGAATCGTTTATTTGACTGTGATAATGCTTAGAGGTAGAGATTAGACAGGTCAAAAAATTTTCGGGTTCAAGTGTAAATGCTGAAGCTTTGCAGAGACTCGTCCTAATCAGAACTCTGTCGGGGTTTTGGCCTGGGCCCAGTTGGCCCTTAATGGTGGTAGTACAATAGAACTGTTCTCTCTCTCTCTCTCTCTCTCTCTCTCGCAGCCACTCATCGTGGGAGTGGGAGCAGGGCTGAGGTCAATTTCATTTCAATTAGCTTAGTACACAAAATGAATGGAAATTCAATTAATGAAATGATAAATTCTCCTGGAAAACAACAGCCTTGAATGGGTTGCAGGAGACAAGAGTAGGGGGAACAGGAGAGGGGCACAGTGACGTGTTGTGCAGCTCATTGATTCAGCAGAGAACAAGCCCCTTCCATCTAGGCCAGAGAGGAGAGTAGAGGAGGGGAGGGGAGGGGAGGGGAGGGGAGGGGAGGGGAGGGGAGGGGAGGGGAGAGGAGAGGAGAGCACGCAGTGGCATTGAAAATCTCTGGAGATTTACAACTGCCAGATGTGGGGAGGACTGCTCCGTCCTGCCCCTGCAG
>NC_139657.1:21572702-21675202 GCF_951799395.1 Argentina silus | reverse complement strand
TGTGTTTGTGTGTTTGTGTGTGTGTGTGTGTGTGTGTGTGTGTGTGTGTGTGTGTGTGTGTGTGTGTGTGTGTGTGTGTGTGTGTGTGTGTGTGTGTGTGTGTTTGTGTGTATATGTCCATTTTTCTGACACCTGCTGTTCAACTCTCCAGGGCCAGATCCCTTGTGGGGCCCCTGGAAGTTTGTGTGTGTGTGTGTGTCCTGTGCATGTGTCCTCTGTTAAGCAGATGTTCTCGAGAATATCTGCCTCACTCACTCATCACAACCTCGTCCTGAAGGCAAACCTGTACCATCACACTCTGACCACCACTTCATCCCTAAAGGTTTCTTTCTAGTGCAGTGTTACAGTACGTCAGGCTCCCTTAAAATAAACAGTGATGTTAACGTTGCGTGCAGCATGATTCATACTGTAGCGCTATCCTGACACAGTGGAAAGCCTACTACACACTTCAAGCACAGCAAGTCCGCTATGTTTCAGCTATTAATGAATACTGTGATTGTGGAATTGGATAATGTGGTCAAATACATTGATAATGTGTGGTATACACAGATTGGAATTAGCTAGATAGGTATAGAGTGCAGTTTAGACAGTACATTATCACATTTACACTCCACACCTGGGTAAGTGGGCAGTTGAGACCCGGAATTGGTCATGACAAAATGTTTAAGACGTCAGTAGGCTGTGCCAGGTAGGGGTTGGTGTGAATGACCACATGTGTTGGCCAGAGCCGTCAGGAAAAGACATATTTAGTTTTCTTATCTTAAGCTGGACATATTCTTTGGGAGTCTTTTGCGTGTTATGGATTATCATTTGTCAGCCCGTGAACAACCATCACCCACTTGGTCTGGCCGACTGCAAAGTCACGTCAGAGCTTGCCCTGGATCCTGGTAAGTAGCCAATTGGTTACATGACATCCAACACAGTCCACATACTCTTATGACTCAAGTCAAAACATATGGAATAAGGATTGTAGATCTAAATAAGGAATGTAGGCTAGTTTACCGACCTACTAGGCAGCCGTAGCCCTCTACTCTAGATGAGCGTTGCTGGCAGGTTGCTGGCTAGTGGAGATCGTAACACATACTATTTGAAGCCAGGTCTGCTGGCAGCACTGACCGAAGCCCTAGGGCAGACCTCCCATCCCTCCCCTATCTGGTACAACCAGAGCCCTTATGGACAGAGTCTTTGATATAATATTAATGGGCATTGTGATTCATTCATTATCTATGGCCCCATTCAGCTCTGTCACAACTCTCCTATTCTCAAACTGGCTGGTACTGTTTCTCTCAATCCCCTCCCTTTATAAAAGATTAATCACCCAGATGTTTCCTTGTTTTTGCTGTTGGCTCTTTCTCACATTATATATCAAACAGAAACTCACACACGCACGCACGCGCACACGCACACACACACACTCACTCACTCTCTCTCTCTCTCTTTCTCTCTGATGGCAATGTGTTTTTTGTTAATGGGTTGTGTACTGAGTATAGACGGATCTGCGAGACTACTATTGTTTCCCAGCTGCAGCTGGATTTCAAACAGAGATGTCTAATTCAATTATAATGCATTTTGGGAGAACAACCCTCATCAAGAGAGTTCACAAAAACGGAATTCACAAAAATGTAAGAAAGGGGTTTGGGTGTTGCTCTGCTGTGGTTTTATTTTGCAAAGAGAGGACAATAATAGGACGTTGGCTGGTCACGTTGGCTGGTCACGTTGGCTGGTGCCTAATGATGTATATCTTGATTCTTCTCTCTCTCGACTGATTGTGGCTGAGGATTGGCTGTCAAGGTTTAAATATACAGTAACGTGGCAGCTGAGACCTGAAGGGCTGTCCACACACACACACACACACACACACACACACACACACACACACACACACACACACACACACACACACACACACACACACAGTCACTCTGAGTGGGTGTAACCCAATCCTGACCCCTCAACTCTCAGGCCGCCCTGTAACACTAGCCCTGCCCAGCTTCCACTGGCACACACATGCACACACGTATACACACACACACACACACACACACACACACACACACACACACACACACACACACACACACACACACACACACACACACTCACACACACACAAACCCCCCACATCAACACACACCCATCCTAGCCAGCATCTATTATAGATGCCTGGAAACATATGCAAGGCCAGGGGCCTGAACAGGGCCCTTTCTATACGGCCACTGGCCATATGGTAGCCAGGACTGTGGCGTGGTAATTGATGGTATCTGTCGCTCGGACCCCAGGTCCCCCAGAAAACATACAGCATCCAGGGTTTGCGGGGGGCTAGAGTTTCAGCCCTCCTCCTCCATTCAGCCATTCATCCACACAAAGAGTTAACCCCCCACTCCCCCCGTAGCCCACCACACCACTACACCACCATTGTGCCTCCATGCTGGCTGATAAAGGCCCTCCTCTATCCCTGGCTCAGACCCCCTTTCTGTGGGCTCCGATGAGGGGGTTCAAAGCCCCTATCGTGGGTCCTGGCTGGCTGGCTGGCTGGCTGGCTGGTTGGCCCCCCTCCTCCTCCACTGGTGGTTAACCCCCCAGAATGAGCTCTCTGACAGGGGCAAGGCCAGCCAGATGGCACCCACTGCCTGGATGGATGTCCGTGATGCCAGATTGAGACTGGCCAAAAATACGATACAAGCGCGCTTTCTGAGAGTGAATGTACACAACTGCTGTTTTGACATTTGGGAAATTAACGTGTGATATTCGGTCATTGATATCACTTGACTGTATCAACTGTATCAATATCATATATTAATATCAATATTACACAAACTGTATGTGCACCCCTAAATAAATGTGTCTATTAAATAAATGAGTCTATTGTTTATGACTGATATCTAAAACCCTTGTCTGCCTTGTCATGCATGCATACATACACCCGCGCACAAACACACACACACACACACACACACACACACACACACACACACACACACACACCACACACACTTTTAATGTTTAAAATCATCTATGACACTGAACATAGCTGTGGTTTTAGTGAAAGCTATTTGGTGATGATGTTGATAAGCGGTGTATTTCACCAACACACTTTCACCTACGATCCTGCCTTTCTGTCAGACGAATTAGTTGCTATTTCAACTCAAGTTAATCTCTGTCTGTCTGTCTGTCTGTCTCTCTCTCTCCACAGCTAAAACCCAATGTCGTTGGGAGCAATCATGAGTAGAGCAGAATGGAAGCCAAAGACTTGTGGAACCCTGGACTGACCGTGTTCTAATTCTAACGATGTGAAGAAGGTGATACGGTAAGTGGCAGCAGCAGACACACGCAGCACAGCACAGCCAAACTGTCTCCAGAGGGTCACTTCTATTCCATATGGCACAGGGCCCTGAAACTGGAGATGGCACACTAGTGACCCTATTATCACATAACGTGAGCCCACGTTATCACAGCGCCCCTTTCTCTCTCTCTCTCTCTTTACATTAAAGGTCTGGGTCCCTGGGCCAAACAACAATGGCCGTACGGTGCTGAATGGACGGCCTTATCTGGCGTAGGAGAGGACGGGATGGCAGCACATGTGCTGATGACAGCTCTGCACTGCACACAATACCTCCCACTGTACACCTGTCCCCCTAGCCAGGCTTTTATACTATGACAGCCTTTACCCTCCATCCTCCACACAATTTATAAAGTGTGTGTGTGTGTGTGTGTCCGTGATTGTGTGCATGCTTGTGTGTGTGTGTGTGTGTGTGTGTGTGTGAGAGAGAGAGAGAGAGAGTGTGTTTTCGTGTGCATTTGTGTGTGTGTGTGTGTTTGTGCGTGGGTGTATGTATGCATGCATGACAAGGCAGACAAGGGTTTTAGATATCAGTCATAAAATAGAGTCATTCATCATGAGAGGGAGAGGGGGTTATAGAACGCACTGTGATAAGATCTACCCACTGGCCATCTACCCCCCGACAGAGCTATTTTGTTGGGCCAGTGTTTGTCCTGGTCCTCCCTGCCTGTACTGGCCCTATTTGCTCTGGGAGAAGGGGAGAGGAGGAGGGGAGAGCAGAGGAGAAGAGGTGAGGAGACTCTCGATTTGTTTAATGTCTGTCGTTCCATTCAGGCCCGGGGGCTCTGACAAATGAAGGCAATATAAAAAGGCAGGGCAGGCAGGGGTTCAATTAACCACTAGTGGGGAGAGACGAGGAGGACGGCTGAACAGTGTGAACGATATATTGAAAAATGTCTGTTTCCACGGACATTGTCTCGACATTTCCCACTTGGTGTGTCAGTGCGCAGTGAATCTGATGTCATTAATGGCCAGAGAAATGTATTCTAAAACTCTCAAAATGTGGCAAAAGTTTTATTCTAAAATGTCTTCTTGGCAAAGTTTAAATCAAATCAAATCAAATCAAATCACGTTTATTTGTATAGCACTTTTTACATGCAAAGTGCTTCACAACAAAACAATACTAAACAATATCAACAATAATTACAATACAAACAATATGATCTAACACCAAACCATAGACCCCCAAAAAGTAAGCCAAGGAAAAAACTCCCAAGAGGGGAGAAAAATATAGGGCACAGTGGCAAGGAAAACCTCACTGGGAGGAAGAAACCTTGAGAGGAACCAGACTCCAGGGAGGACCCATCCTCCTCTGGCTGATCAGGTGCTGAACAGTAAACTAATGTGGAATGTGAAATGTGGAAAGATCAACCGTAACATTACCTCACTATTGCTTCCGTCAACACAGGACTTATACTGAAGAAAAAAGACAACACTACTTATGCAGAACCAAAAAGCCAACAGTGCTTTTCGGGGGTCGGACGAGAGCCTGGTGTGCTCGTGGTGATATCCAAACTCCAGTGACAGCCATTTGTGTACCTTACACTCTCAACGCCAGCTACCCTCCACCATTCACATTCAAATAACAATCCAATGGAGGGGACAATGGCTCCAACATAGAGAATAGAACCGTGTTCAATCTCTATGGGCTTCAATTCTGCAGGAGCAAAGCTCCCCCATCTCTATCCCCGAGACCTCTGGTACTGGGGTTCCAGCCTGCAGAGGCCTTGACCACTTTCAGCTGCAGGAAAAGGAGAAGAGAAAAAAAGAGAGGGCTCCGGAAAAACAGAGAGGGCTGCTTAGCAACCGAGAGATGAGTTGTTGGGATAAGTCTGTCCCTAACCGCGCTTGAATCGTCGTGTTGGTTTACCTCTTCTGATTTTACACCCAGCACAAGAGATTAAGAAAAGATAGGAGGAAATTCAAGTGGAAATTAGACTTGCACACATGGGTATGATAAAGGACTATATTTGCTTGTGGCATTTATCTATAATAATATGAATCATATTCTGTAATGAGTGATAGAAGCAATACAGAGCAAAGAAAATCGCGAAATTCCACAAAAAAACACATGTCTGTGAGCTTCCCTTTTGAACAGAGCAAAGAGAAGTGAAGGGATTTGATGAAACAAGGCCTGTTTCTCCGTCTCTGTGAGCAGAGCAGAGCGTACAAAACAGAACCAAAGCCCCCCTACCTACGCTCGGCGTTTCATGTGGGGGCTTGTTTTTGCCGTTGGTGCTCAGCCTCACCGCAGAAGTCTGCTTCCTGTTCGAGAGAGTCGTGAAGGTGTTTTCCCTTTTCGCTCTCAGCCACACCACCCCTACACAGCTGTCTTACAGCACACAGACACACACACACAAATGTGTATGAAAATACACACACACACGCACGCACACACACACACACACACACACACACGCACACACACTCGTCTTCCTCACCTCTGTTTTCGCCTCCGTTTATCAAACCCACACACACTTGAGAGAGCGAGTGTAAAGATGTGAAGAGCTGTGAGCTGCTCTGAGGCAGAGGGGTGAAGTCAAAGCAGCTGCACAGAGACACCTGCTGATGTGCTGCATTTACTTCATCTTTCACTCCTTCACTTCATGACAGTCTTGGAACCAAAGGGCTCCTTGAGCCTCACAGATCAGTGCCATGGGTTGTTATGCAGCTCACACACACACACACGTGCACGCATGCATACTTACACACACAGAAAAAAAACCTATGCAGCCACCACACACTGATACACACAGACATACAATGTGTATTGGCAGGTGCGTGCACACGTGCCCACGCCCACACACAGACACTCCCCCACCCTTCGCACACACACACACACACACACACACACACACACCCACCCACACACCCACACACACACACACACACACACGCACGCACACACACTCCCCCACCTCTCACATACACGCACACACATACACACATACACACAGGCCTGTCTAATACTTGTCAATCCTCTGGCAGGTCCCTGTGAGCCTAAACCCATGCTGAGAATCCTAATGAAGTGATGTGAGTGAGTTTTTCCACTGGGCAGGGCTGTCACAGGGCCCCTGACATGAGGTGGGGCCACACCCAGGCGGATGTGGGATGTTTGTACAGTATGAGTGTCACTGCTGACCCACGACCGGCTAATTCATTTCATCTCTCAAAACAACGGAAATCAAATGGATTTTTCCATCGTGGAATGGGTCGGCTGTGCCCGGCTCATGCCTATATGGAAGGAAAATATGATTTCAACGTATTTTCTATAAGGTTGAGGCATACTTTAGGCTTACAGGAAACATCCCACTGAGTCTGGTTACAGCAATGATAATAGTGTGTGCGCGCACGTGTGTGTGTGTGTGTGTGTGTGTGTGTGTGTGTGTGTGTGTGTGTGTGTAATCCTCTTTCTAGGAAGATGACAGGCATTTGACCTTCGACCTCACAAATACCTGAGTAAACAGGTTCCACAGCTCTAGCAATACTGCAGCACTGTCACTGGTGACTTCATGTCAAAGTTTTTCATTTCCTATTTGACCTTCTGCCTTTGTCAGCCTCTTGAAAATGATCTCCCCAGGATACATGAAACATCGTGTCAGGGCCTTCGTCTCGTCACGTCCAAATGTAGCTGTTTATGTTTAGTTAAACTCTGTCTGCCCATCACATCAAACCAAAAGACACAGGACACAGAGGGTGCTTTGACAGGTCTTCACATCCCTCCTACACATCGGTGTGGGTGTTGTTTTTGTGATCCTTGCACCTTGTGAGTGATGAGTCTTATCGAAGGGCCCCAGGGCGTGTGTTTCTGCAGCCTGCGGCAGCCTCCAAACCCAGGGTGTGAGGGCAAACGCAGGTCGTAGCGATAAAGGATGAACTCTTGACACTGGTTCGCCTCAATGAGACGACTCATTGTGTAAGGTCAGATAGCAGCCACAATGGGCCAGACTGAGGACTATTTCTTTCTGTTTTCACTCGACATGGTGCTCTTTGTAGACAGACACGGCTTATAGGGACTGCTTTTATCTTCATTTAGTGACCCCAAATGTGATCGTCAGGTCGCTCTTAAATCAAATTTGTTATCAAATTTCATATTGATGCAGATGGAGGGAGTTGAGTTCATTCGACTTAGCTTCGGGACGAGTCAACTTGGGAGAGGATGGGATGTGAAGTGAGGCGTTCATTTCATAAGGAAAAGGTTTGCCGTTGCTTCTTCGCAGTTCAACCAAGGTGCATGAATGGAGGAGCAGACTATTATGGAAGGGGTATTTTGCCACTCAAATGTGTTGATTTCAGAGCCGTTTCTGCTGAAGACATTACTCTACTCTTACACTAGGTACTCTGCATAGCTCTTTCTGCACTCTTTTTCCATAACAACACGAAGGCCACTTGAGAATACTTGAGGCTTGGAAGAGTGATAATCTGGCAGGAACTCACTGAAAAGCTGGATGTCACCCAAAGGCAATATTTCTAAAGAGAGGTCTTATAAGACAAACCCGTCACTGTTTATTACATTTCTGTTAGATTTTTCTCCACCTTTTGCTCTGAAGCAGAGGGCAATTTACATAGATCTCAAGTTAGAGCATTGTTAAATTAACAGAGGTCTCTGAACGCCAAAAGTTCATCAGATCAGAAGTCACAGACATGACCTATATATATATACTTATTATGATATATATATAAACCCTAATCCTAACCCTATTACCTTATATGTATATATAAAGTAAAACATTTTAGTTATGTTATTATTAAAGAATTTTTTACAGATACATAAAACTAAAATGAAATTTATGTCATTTAGCTGACGCTTTTATCCAAAGCAACTTACATTGCAGTGAGTATCAGCATACATTTTTTCATTATAAATGGTCCCAGTGGAAATCTAACTCACAACCTAAGCATTGTTAGCACCATGCTCTACCAATTGAGCCACAGAGGTCCACATAGAAAACTTGTAAATGGACGAATGTGTCTGTTGTGATGTGCTTCAGCTCCCACACGCAGACCTACTACAGTGAGTGTCAGTACTATGTGTTGGCAATTAAGTGTTTGTTTTTCAAAAATACATAAATAAATAATAATAAAACTATTAAAAAACAACAAGCAAAGAAAACAGGAAATAAAACAAAACAATTAAATAAATGATAAGTTCTTATACATAATAAACAAGTACATTGATTTAAGGAAAAAAAGAGAAGTGGGAACATATCATGCATTTGTCATAAGAAAACAATGATACACTGACTGCCTGTGCTGACACTACATTATTTGATTTTGTTTCAATAGGTAAACAAGACAAATCATGACACAATATTGAAACATGACGACAATCATTATAATTAACAATTAGACATTGTCTAATAATTATCATTATCACTGATAGAGATCTTTGAAAATTCTATAGCATTGTCGATGATTCTACGCATAGATGGCTGTCACAGAGTACGCCTTTCTGAAATGTGTGTATCTGCTCTAAGAACTGTCAGCTGCGGGAACAGTTACAAAGTCAGGGCTTGATCTTGTGGTGTCAGCGACTCAAGATCAAAAGGAGCCATCTCATCAAAAAGGGATTGAAGTGTGTGTGTGTGTGTGTGTGTGTGTGTGTGTGTGTGTGTGTGTGTGTGTGTGTGTGTGTGTGTGTGTGTGTGTGTGTGTGTGTGTGTGTGTGTGTAGGGACGAGGGATCACAGCTGAACTCCTCAAGCCTTGGCCACAGAAGCTCAAACAGAGTCAGTCAAAGCAGCAGGTGTGAATGCCTCTGGGGCCGTCAGACGAGTGTGGACGAGCTGGGCTGCTTAACACACACTCTCTCACAGTCTCTCACAGTCTCTCTCTCTCTCTCTCTTTCTCCCTCTCGCTCTCTCCCTCTCCCTCTCATAAAATCTGATGACACTGAACTAATGTTCAAAAAGAAACAACTGTAGACAAACACCTCTCTCGCTAAGTACATGCCATATTGACCTCTCTCCCATTTCTCCCATAGACACCTCTTTCAAAAAAAGGCTCACAGAAGCCAAGTCTTTGCTGGCCTCTTCAATAGACCCCACTCATCTCTTTCACAGAACTCTCTCATATTAGTTAGGCCCCATGTTTTTTTCCTGGTCATGTCAAAACCACCAACCCTTTCAAAGGGAGTTCCTGGTTAGAGATGGTCTCTTCCAACTCATCACTTCTTTACCTCCCTCTCTCTGCTGAGGGCCCAGCCCTGACCAGCCCAGCTGTGGCCTAGGCCTTTACCATCTAATACCCATGACCTTCACGGTCTGCATGTCAGAGACTGCAGGCAGAAAGCCCTGGCCCGTTTATTAGTGCCTGTCACACAGCAAGAGAGAGGCTAAAGTAATAAAGGTCACAGATGGGGTGGCTGGGACAACACAGCTGATGAGCAGTGACACACAGGGCAGTGTATTGTTGTTGATCTTTTAAAGCACTTTGCAAATCTTCAATAGGATGTATGGTTGTCAGTCTGTATGATATTTGTCTGACTTTTAAATGGTGTAAAGAGAAGATTGTTATGGGTTATTTGTCAATGGCATCATGAGCAACACATTGAAAAGAAAGCCTCCAGAGAGACTTGTCTCTGTCCTGCTTTAACAGCGGGAGGGAGAAAAGACTGCAAGTCACGCAGTTCACATCCTGCATCAACACACTGGGCCCTTTGGTTGCTGTCTAAAAATAATATCTAGGTTACAATGCTGTGCCGAGCCAACTTCCCCAAACAAAAGTTTCAGGAAACCGCCTTTTTTCACTGTATTGCCATGGTTACAAACCACACATGCTTTGAGATTGGGGTGACTGGTCAAACTGCAGTACCAGTCCAGGATTCGTAATTTTCCCGACTTTAATACAACCCTACTCTAACCATTGGCAGATGTGTTGTTTAGTTGAGGTTTCATCTCTCAGAGAGAAGAGCAAGGCCAGGTCATCTCCAGGTCAACTGAAAGTCTGAGTCTCCACAAACCTTTTTCAATAACTAACATTCTTAAAACAAAATACTTTTAGCAAATACTAAAAGCACTGAACATCAATGACATATGTTGAAAATGTAATAAATACAATGATCAAATGTCATATTCAATGTATACATTGAATTGTGGGGTGGGTGGGCAATAACTGAAATGTGGTCAGTAACTGCAAAGTCAATACACCCCTCCCCCTCACATAGAGCCACAGCACAATACAACTACTAGACCTATGCTTTGCTGTCTTTTAAAAAGTTGCCACCCGTACTTTTTCGTAGTGTCCCTAGCTTCCCTACCCTGGAAAATAGCACACGCTATAGTGTTATGGTTATGATGCAATGCAGCTAACTGTTGTTAATTCAATGTATCAGTGTTATAATTGTAGCTGTCCCTACTCAATTAAGCTAACTGATAGAGAGCACAGGCCATCTCACTGTGAGGGTGGATGACGTGGTAAATATAGAGTGTGTAGTCATTAGAGCCTGTCTATAGTCCCTTTGTGTCTCGTTTAGGCTACAGACCCAGGCCCCTCCTATAGCAGCAGAATAATGGGGGCAGATATAAATCCTTGTGATCTACGCTTGACTGAAGCTAAAGGTTAACTAAGAGGACATGAGGGAGAGGAGGAGGAACTAATGGAAATGTCAACAAGTTAAATGCCTTGAGAGAATAGGCCTGGTCTCCTTTGACGTTATTCTGCAGAAATGATGACTAATTCTGGTGTTACAGTTTTAGAATTACTTGTTGGATTACTTTTTGGTCTGTTTTAAAACACAGAACTAAGTCTGTATTCATTATAAAAAATGATTTCACTCATTGATTATACACAAATTATTAACAGATTGATTAATTGAGACAGAATTGAGACAGATTATCACATTTAAAAAGGTGTTGTGTAATATTTGTGGTACCAAGTGATACCAAACCTAGTTGTGCATTATTTGAGTGACGGCGTTTCATGAGCTAAATGTCGATCGTCTCACATTTGAAAAAAACTCTTCTCCAGGTTTAAAGTTTAGCCAGGGTTGAACATTCGTGAAACAAGCAGAACACATGCCATTCTTTAATGGTTTTGTGCAGCTGGAGAAAACAGATTCCATTTGGCAACTGCCTAACACAAATTCCCAGTGGCACATTTACATAGACTTTTAGCAGAAGGCAACCATTTGCTAAGTGCTTTTCTCTGTGAATGCCTGACAGCGAATGAAAGAAATAGTGCAGGAAAAATAAAATGTTATGCTGACGTGCAGTCTTTTGCACACCATACTGTGTGAACTCCAAGTTTAAGTTCACCCAAAATTGTATTTCAAGTAAATGTCTCACACCAATCCATGTGATGGATACCTAATTGAGGCTGTTGCTGCTTTTCATAACCAATAATAATTGCTAACGATAATGATAATTCTGAGACATACCATCGACTATTAGTACGATACTAATGTTCTTACAGTATATCTACATTATCCTTTTGAAAAGCTACAATATCTACCGTATGATCCATCGATAGCCAACACCACCCAACAATAATATTTTTGCTACCATTTTGCTTTTATTTACTGTACCAACTGTCCATTATTCCAGTTATAGGACAGTCAGTGACCAGAGGTACCAGGGATGTAAACTGGTGAGCGGTGGAAAAGGTGAGAGAATAAAATCGCTGGGGGAAAAAAACCTTGTATAGAGGTACAGGGGCATCCTTTTTTTTACATTTCAACTGCTAAATGCAGTGTTCTGGTGCACTTTGAGAGGAACATGGAGAAAGGTATTATACGATAATAAAAAGCCATGTTCCCATAAGAATGTCAGATAGAGCACATTTAGGATATCATTAATGAGTGTGGGGTAAAACAATTTAAGCAGAAGTTTTGCCGAAATCAAGGTCTTTAACAACGTATACTGTATCCCATACATCACAAAATTGTAAAGCCTTCATTCCCCAATCCCTCACCTGCTGACACTGACTGGCACACACACACACACACACACACACACACACACACACACACACACACACACACACACACACACACACACACACACACTGGTGAGACTAACAAATGTCAAGCTCTTTCCCTGGCAGGGTCAATCTGAGAGATTCCAGGGCATACAATCACAATTGAGGGCTTTGTGGGCTGGGGCTTGGCTACAGCATAAGGCTGAGGTTGGAGGAGATTAATTAGCAATTAATTTCTTCAGTACGGCATATTAAAATACATTTTCACATGTGTATTCACCAAAAATGAATGAGGAATAATCAGGGGCCTCATGCACACAATATTTTAGAGAGGGCACACAAAGTATTCAAGGACAAACGGGAGGAGGGAGTAACTCTGGAGCATTTAGCATTTCTCAAACACCTTTTTCCTGCCACCGTATCTAGTACCATTAGGCGTTTGCCTAATTTTATGTCTAAAACATGTTGTATTTTACAGAATGCAATGCTGGTTTACACCACATTGCTTCTTACATATAAACTTATTTTGTCTGCTACTGCTTCATGTTGTAATGTTGCTGCTGAAGTTACTGCAGCAGCTGTAAACGTTTGTATTTAAACCACACCAGCTTGTACCTGCTTGACTTTATACATTCATCTTCCAACTTACGTTTTTACATTTATTTAACAAATCTGCTTGTGGTTAAATTAGAAGGTTGTTTCACTTTGCAAGTCACTCACCAGTTATAACCCAAACAAAATGTAATCAAGACTGTTAACTAGGATTATAATATAATTCACAAGCTAGCGAAAATCAGCAAATTTAACAATGCATGCAGTAGCATTCTAGTAGTAGTATTCTCAACTTTTTTTTACATGAATCATGTAGGCAACCTATTTTGGATTAAAAACAGCAAATTTTGCTGAAAGGTGACTAGTTTGCATCCCTAAGGTACACTAGCTTGCGTGTGTGTGGAGCAGCAGGAGTCAGGTCCAGGTGGGGCTGGCTAGTGGACAGTCAGGCAGTCAGGCAGGCAGGGCCTCCTCAGTGGGCTGTGCAGCTGTGCTACTGACAGATCCATGCAGGGCAGCGTGCAGCCGCCCCTCTCCAGCCCTGCACATCAAAGTGCCGGCCCCCTGTAGCCCCCCGGCCCCCCACTTCAAAAGGGCCTCTCGGCGCATCGCAGATTCCCATCAAAGGCTGGGACGGCTGCTCACCCACACAGGCAGGGAGAGATATGATTAAAAGCACGTTATTGGGGAAGGAGGGAGGAGAGGGAAGGAGAGGAGTGGAAGAGAGTAGAGGATATATAAGTGGATGAATCTGTCTGTCTCTCCCTCCCTCCCTCCCTCCTTCTCTCTCTCTCTCTCTCTCTCTCCCTACCTCCTTCCCTCCCTCTCTCTCTCTCTCTCCCACTCTGCTTCATCCCCCTCTTTCTACTCTCTCTCCCACCCTGTCCTAGATAATGAAGCTCCAGGTAGGAGCAGGGTGATTAAAGTGGTCAAGAGCCCAAGTTTGGAGATGGCAGGATTTGGCAGGACTCTGTGGCACTCTCCCCTCTCATCCCGTCCCTCCCTCTTCTACTGGGTCACGTTGTAGGTCATTTAATATAAGCCATCGGCTACACAGCCGATTCACACCTGAAATTACCCCTTGCGAGCCACAAGTGGCCCTGAATGGTGGCATTGTTGTCCTTGGGGGAGCTCAGACGACTCAATGAGAGCCTTAGGCCTTGGAATAATTTGACTAAACGCATGGGATTTACAAATGCGGATTATCACATCAGCCCAACCCCCCACGATCCAGGAGTGTTCCAGTCTGACCAGTTAAACCATCATTGTTTTGGTCTAGACCACAACTGCACCCAGTTGAACCACATGTATAATACTCCTAGCCTGAAACTATGTTCCTGTTTCAATGAACAATGGCTACACCAGAAACACACTCCTTCAGCTCAATGAGTTACATAATAATACTATTTCCTTTTTTTTTTTTTTTTCCTTTTTCTTTTTGGTTAACAAATACTTTAACAGCAATATATTAATTTCTACTTAGCCATTTCAAAACAAACATCTCAATTTCCATTAATTTCATGCCTGCCTCGGCTCATACAAGCTAGCTAGCTTCTTGTTATTGAAAACGTGGTTATGGCTGCTGCCTGCTCCTGCTGTGGGTTCGGTCATGATACCTCTCTGCACATTATCCCAACTCATTAGAGTAAATGTCCAAATGTCAGAAGAATGTTTTATGGACTGTTGAGAAATTACTCCCCAGCACAAGTCAGTCAGTGTTCTGCAATGCTGGGGGAGAAGATAAGGGGTTTATATTCTTAGAGAGGGGGGCTGCCTTAGAAGGGCTTAGGGCCCAGTGTGGCGAATTAAATTGAATGCCCAGACAGAATTAGTTTCAAGCAGACTGAGTAGAGCCATTCTATGAAACTGAACAATTAGGAGGATTAAAAGTAATAATTCTATGGCATAACGGGTGCCACTGCATTATATGGTTGCCCGGCACCCAGGAAGAAGAGAGGGAGGGGTGGAGGTGGTGATTGTGTGTGTGTGTGTGTGTGTGTGTGTGTGTGTGTGTGTGTGTGTGTGTGTGTGTGTGTGTGTGTGTGTGTGTGTGTGTGTGTTTAGGACGTGATTTTTGGTTCTTGCATATGAAACATGACGACTGATCGAGAAAATGTAATAAACTTTGAGGGAGAGAGGTAAATAAACACAATAAACCAAGACACTATGGGCCCCAATTTGATGCAGTAAATAGTGCTGAGCAGAGCAAAAAATACCTTACAACTCAATACTCTACAGCATGATTTTTATTGTAGCTTGATTTTAACAATGGTTTTGAGAAAACTGTACGTTTTTATAAAAAGTCAGAAAATGCATTACATATCATGGAAACACTAGATGCAGTATTCAAAACTTCCATTGGATTATTTTTCATTGCGTCTATTAGAAATCTTAAGGTAAATATGGCTGACTTTGCCCCAATTTTAGCACATGCAAATTGTGACCCTATAAATTAAACTGATTCCTCAAAACCAGTTGATATTGCATGATATTGTTATTTTGTGACTAGGGAAAAGTTACACATATGTCAACCAATCATTCCTTGTGTATTTACAGCATGTATCGTATATCTTATATACCATACTTTTTTAATGCAAAATATATTCTATCATATATTAACATCTTTTAGCTAAATGTTTTAGCAAAATCTGTTCAAAACCTGCTCTATTAAAAACATTGGTAAAGGCATACGATATAGCCTTCTTCACTCGAACAAACACACACGGTTGGAGTGGGTTACTCTGGGGTGGCTGGCTGGCTAGCAGGCTGGCTGACTGGCTGCAGCCACAATCCCCCTGTCATGCACCTGTGTGTAAAAGGCCCTTTGTCAGAACAGCCTAATTTGATCTGACGCACCGTTCACATGTGGAACAGCTCAACGGCTCCACTCACTCCAACTGATTAAGCAGGGAGAGGGAGACAGAGAAAGCAGGAGGGTGAGGGAGAGAGAGACAGAGAGAGAGAGAGAGCAGGAGGGAGAGAGAGAGAGAGAGAGACAGAGAGAGCAGGAGGGTGAGGGAGAGAGAGAGAGAGAGAGAGAGAGAGAGAGAGAGAGCAGGAGGGTGAGGGAGAGAGAGAGAGAGAGAGAGAGAGAGAGAGAGCAGGAGGGTGAGGGAGAGAGAGAGAGAGAGAGAGAGAGAGAGACAGAGAGAGCAGGAGGGTGAGGGAGAGAGAGAGAGAGAGGAGGAGGAAAGGAGTAAGAGTGGGAGGGCGAGCGTGAGAGGGAAACAGAGATAGATTGTAAAGAGAGGGAGGGAGGGAGGGAAAGAGAAAGACGGAGGGAGAGAGGCAGGGAAAGAGGGGGAGGGAAAAGGAGCATGCTATTAGCAGTGAGTTGAGAGAGTGAGTGAGTAGTGGAGTCCTGATGGGAGTAGTGTGGGCGCCCGAGCGTGTGGATGTCAGGGTCACCTCACACAAACCCTGTTCCAGAGTCCAGTCCCCACCCTCACCCCTGCTTCTAACCTATGTCCTCCATTCCTTACCTACATCCTCCATTCTTAACCTAGCCTTCCATTCATAACCTACGTCCTCCATTCCTAACCTACGTTCTCAGTCTATAACCTACAGTAGGTCAGAGTTTAAAAGGTTCATGGTTGAGCGACGGTAGTGCGGCAGAACTGCCACAGCAGTAGCGAGTCAACATTACTTTTTCACACGTTTCATTTGAGGTATTTCACCTTGGCAAAACAACCAACAGGGGGCATCATTGAGCAATCTAATGGATAGGCAATGTGTTGTTAACCCTCTATACCCCACATCGGCCGTTGACGGCCATTCTATACTGTATATTACTAGAGTGGCCGTGGCTGGCAGTCACTTTCACTCATACAATAAAGCAATTTAAGAATATAATACTTAAACCATGGAAGGTACAATCACTTGAGTGGAAAAAATATATATATTGTCATGATGATACTGCACCAAAGTAAACATTTCATATCTTCCCTTTTTTGAGACATCTCAAAGAGTTCAAAACAAAAGTGATTAACAGATAAGCAAGATGAATAGTCAACCTTTCAACTGAAATTGATGTATGCCTCAGAAATAGCAAAATAGCTCAAATGTGTCACTACATGAAGGTAACTAGTTACCAGCACTAGATAGATTGCATCCTATCTGCTGCAGAAATAAGCATGCAAAATTGGTTACAAATTGAACTATAAGTTAGCAAACGAAAACAAAATGCAGGTTGAAAACCAAGACAAGATTACTGTACCCTCGGTGATCGGTGAAGATTGACCGATTCAATGGATTAAATAAAAACTATTTTTCCTCCTGTCCTGTCCATCCTGTCTCCTAGGCTGTTGCGTGTAGGCATTCAACAATATCATGGCCTATGGTGTGTGGCCTGCAATTATGATGATAATGGGTGACAATCGCTAGTAGTTGTATTGTATATGTTATAGGCCTACTGTGATCAGTGAAAGTAAGTCGTCATGTCAACATGTTGTTATTCATATTATTCTGTAGGCTATAATATATGAAACTCACAAATGTTGATCTGTAAACAATTACATTTGAACTGTTTTAGGTTACCGCACGTATCCAATGAGTCATTTGTAGTTGCCTAATTGTCTGTATTTTTACTGTTCTTTTTTGCTCCTGTGTGGCATATCATGTACAGGTATCATAGTTGGCTACAAATGAATACATTTCATATATGTGTCACATCATTGCTGTAGCCTTGGACAGTTTTATATGTGTGACATCCATGGCTAAAGGCTAAAGATGTTGCTGCAGCTCCAGTGTGTGCGGCTCCAGTGTGTGCTTGCTTGGGCACCATGAGCTCCACTTGCAACAAGCTCAAATTGTTTCCCATTAACAAACAATAGTGTGACAATCTGTCTAGCCACTTCCCCTCCCCCTATGGCAAGAGATGAAATTAGAATGCTGAGTACAATCCAGGCCCATTCCTCCCCTCAAACAGTAAAGTTCTTCATTTAATGAATTTCATTAGGCCTGCATAGAAGATTGACTTGCAAACATTGATTTTACTGTAGCCAAAATGTTTGCATATTTTAGAGAACTGTAATCAATTCCATTTTACATCACGAAAATAATAAAATGGTTGTGTTCATTTATGCATTTCAAATACATTTTTCGGCTACGCAGCTTGGAAGTGTGGGCTTTAGGAGTAGCCTAACCTAACCTTGTCCTAGTTCAGAAAGCCTGTGGAAATCCTCTTCTAGAAAGTAGCTACAAAGGGGTGGAAACCCAGTGATGCCTTGCGACATGTTAAACCAATGAAATACCTTGCTTGAGTTCCAAAAAAACAGAATTCTGTTTTCCCTTCAGTTTTTCTTCCATTTGATTTAATGTTACAAACTAGCATAGGCAACAACTCTCTGCAAAAGAGTCCTACCCGGTCGGAAAAGACTACACAGATAACAACAACCAACTATTCTACGGTCAAAGAGAGAGCTATAGAACTATAGGTGGTTATATAGTTATTATTATTATTATTATTATTATTATTATTATTAATAATAATAATAATAATAATACTATAAATAATCATAATCATAATCATAAACTGCTCATAAAGAAATTAAATAGTTTAGGAACTAGTTGTAGATGAACAATACATTTGTTTTATAAGGTGAATTATGCAAATGTTGTCAAAATAACAATTGTAGTAAATTCAATACCTCATGTTGCCTTTGGTCCTATAAATGCATTTTCAGTGATAAAAACAGCCATTTGGAAGATACGCGAAAAATTAGCTAGCTAGCTATCTTGATAGTTTCTTATGTCGTTAGCTAGCTCAGTCCTTTACAAATAGACTAACTAGAAAACCACCATTCAACCACACAGGTCCTTTGCTAGTCTCAATGTCATGTAACTAAGACATTTTCTGGATAAAAAACTTGAAAAATATCATGTTAATTGTTTCAGTTAGAACCGCAAGATGGCGCCGAGGAAGGCTGCCGTGTCTCACGCTTGCACTGTTGGAGGAGCCCAAGACTTAAGAATTTCATTGCCAGCGATTGCTCTGTAATTGTTGTGCATATGACAATAAAACCATCTTGAAATCTTGAAATCTTGAAATCTTGAAAGTAGTTTGCATTGAGTCCCCCTTGTCCCCCATGTCTCCTACATCCTTGCTCTACAGTGTTTTGCCCAAGACTAGTTTATCTATACTTGCTGTTTTGGTTAAGGTTCTGGTCTTTTTTGTGAAACAGGCTTTAGAAATAAAATGTAATGTGAATATAATTATGCATGTGCTATATCATTCTGGTTAAAACATCTTCTTTACTGTACAATAGAAAATGAGATCAGGCCAAATCATCTCTCTTTGTACCCTTCCCCTCCTCTCTTCTCCATTTCTCTCTCATGAGGTCAGACCCGAGTCTGGCCCTCTCCTGTCTATCTGACATAATTGCCCATAGCAATGGAGGTGTCTGCATGAGGGCCTGCCATAGACAATCACATAAGGCCATGATGAATTTCACATTGCGAAAATCAACATTTATGAAAGTTAATTATTAAAACAGACATGTTTAAATATAGGCCTACATTTCTTAATGAAAATGAAAAATCCAAAGTATCCTTTTACAAAAAGTTGTAAAAAGAGAACACTTTCCACGGGTATCATTTCCTCTTTCTGAGTTCTGTCATGGGACATATATTCTCTCTCAAGTACTTCCACCATGTTCTCTAAGCTCAATTGACCAACAACAATACATTGCATATCAAAACAATCATCGGAGCCAGTATATGGTACATTGTGCTGAATAGTGCTGAATAGAACTGCAACTCCCAGTAGGGATGGTGCGCTCCCAGCCACAGTGATGTCCCATGTGGGCGGTACAGAGCAGAGCAGAGCAGAGCACGTCAATAAAACACCATGGTACAGGCATTACTCCCTTTGGCCTGTTTGCGTTGACACTGCGTGGGCTGTTTGTCGAAGCTCCTCGGCACACACTGAAATTCCTCACGCCCGCCCCCGCAGGCCCACTGGTTGCTGGGAGAGACAGACAGAGAGAGACTGAGACAGACAGACAGATAGACAGAGAGAGAGAGACTGAGACAGACAGGGAGGGAGGAAGCATGGACTCCGGGGTCAAGACCAAATGCCGACTCCCCCCTAGGGGTATGGCGACTCAAGCCAGACACAGCAATAAGGAGTTGGACCCCCATAGACAAACATGTCTACCATTGGCCTTCCCTTTTCCCTGGAATAGTCCCATCAATGTCAGAGTGTTTTATCTCCCTACTGAGGAGATCACGCAACGCCATAATGAAGTTGTGATTGTGAGGGTGTGGTTATTTGGCTGTATCGTGAGTCCATTTGTATAGTACATGTCCTGTGACATCCAATGTGTGCTCACACACTTAAACAAAAACTTGGGAAAGACCCAAGATTGGATGCACAAACCATTTAATGGGTAACAAATACGTGGTACAAGATCTAAAAAAACCCTGAATAGATCCCTAAAAAATAGAGCAACACAGTGTGACACATCTTTGGTCACTCCGTAGGTTTCATTTGATTTACACAAAACCCATTGACCGTCCGTTTCTTTCCACCTTTTCTCTTTGCCCACACACTTGACCTTTTCACTGGCTGTTCCATCAGCATTATGATTTGGCCATGAGATAACAATAATGAGAGCTTTTAGATTTGGATTTCCTGGTGTGTGTTTGCTTGGTCATCCCGTGGGTGATGGGTTTAGTGCACATAAAGTAGAATATCAACGTTATATAAACCTTTTGGTAAACTCTCTATCACAAACCATTATTTTTCTATAAATTCTTTGATAAGAAAACAAGGCTCAATTCATATTCCATTGCGCAAGAAGACTAAACCAACCAAATAAAGTAAGCTGCACAGAGGGGATGGAAAGGCATGCCTTGTAAAATCATACCACATAATGACATTTCGGGAAATAACAATGTCTGCTTTCAGGTCCAAAACACTTTCATAAAGCTACTGGGAAATGAGGAAAAATAGGAACATTTGGATTCTTGGGCTCATCCCAAAGCTAAGAGTTTATTTAACCTTGATTCCCATTTTACTCCAAAATTGTTGAGTGTTTATACGACATTTGAGATCTGGAAATCAGTTTCTTTATATTGTCCAGGCTCCATATATACAAACAGTGATTGGACTCACTCTAACATAACCATACTACAATATATGGACTTTGACTCTTTCTCTCTATCTTTCTCTCTCTCTCTTTATCTTTCACTCTCTCTCTCAGTGTTTGAGACCTAAAGGGTAGAGTATAAGGATTCTGAAGCAGGCTCTGGACAAATGGCCCAGTCCCAACATCCTCTCCACTCCGTCCACCAACTGTGAAACATCCACTGCCGTAACACCAGCCTTTCACAAACAGATAATTTGAATTCTGTTGACAACCAAGCAAGATGAGCCCTCTTCCACAAACATAGTCAATTGTACATACCCCCCCCCCCCCCCCCCTTCTAGTTTCTTTTTTTTTAGCACACATTACAGTACGCCACAGAAATTCCATCCATTTCAAATAACATTCTATGAAATATGGCAGACTTCTTTGCTGGGTCTCCTGCCCTCTTCTACTAGAAAACAGGCTAGGCTAGTCTGCCTTGTTGCGTGCATGTGTGTGTGTGCATGCGTGCGTGCACGTGTGTGTACGTGTCTGTGGACAATGCAGGGGGTGCAGTCTGCGTGCCGTCTCTGGTCTCCACTGACCTCACAGTCAACAGCTAACCCTCCAGACAGAGAGCCAGCAGAGAGCCAGGAGGAATCTGGGTCTGTGTACTACAATATCCTGTTTGGGCTCAAGCTGATCAGACCCCAGGCTACCCCACCCCCCTACACACACATGCACGCATGCACACACGCACACACACATAAACACACAAACACACAAACAAACACACACCCACACCGCTCATACATCACACTCTGGCACAAAAACGTCTTTGTTATTGTCCTTTTTTATTGTTGTTTATTTTTGTCAATTTTTTCTTCTATATAGCATGTGTGTGTGTGTGCCTGCATGCACGCATATATGGGTGAGTGTTTGTCTGTGTGTGTGTGTGTGTGTGTGTGTGTGTGTGTGTGTGTGTGTGTGTGTGTGTGTGCGCACAACTCCCCCAGATGGAGCTGATAGCCTGACGGATCACTGTGAGTGCCAGATGTGCTGCAGCCACTCCAGGCTCTGTTTCTGTTTCTGCGTGGAATCAAAACAGAGGGCTCAACGCCCCGGCCCGCGCGCAGGCAGCCGAGTAGGCCTGCTTCCCGTAAGCAGGAGAAAAACAGACCTGGAACAGAGGCAGATACATCACTTCCCAACAGCGTGAGTGCATTTCCTGAAACTGACAACTAGCAAGGAGTTTCACGGGGGCCAGGCCCAATGTGACACAGGCCTGCCAGAGAGAGAGAGAGACAGAGGGAGAGACAGAGAGAGAGAGAGACAGAGGGAGAGGGAGAGAGAGAGAGACAGAGAGAGAGACAGAGAGAGAGAGAGACAGAGAGAGAGAGAGAGAGAGAGACAGAGGGAGAGACAGAGAGAGAGAGACAGAGAGAGAGACAGAGAGAGAGAGAGACAGAGAGAGAGAGAGAGAGAGACAGAGGGAGAGACAGAGAGAGAGAGAGAGGCGGGAGCTCATGTAGCTGAGAGAAACATCCTAAACACTAACATGAATCACTGAGCAAGCTTACATTACACACACACACACACACACACACACACACACAAAACAGCCTCTGATCAAACAGTTAGCTCTGACTGTGATATATCCCAACAGAGAAGTGCCTATACTTAGCATTATCTTAAAGTCATCTGTTCTCCACTGCTGTATAAAACTGGCAAGACAGCTTCTTTGGTTCACAGCAAGAAAGAACTAGAACCTTTCATACGAAAAGTGAAACCCTGGACAAAAAAATTAAACACACGGTTCAGAAAAGAAAGGAAAAATATGGTTTTGATAGCAATTACATTATTTCATGCAATTTCTCCCTGCACAACTCCAACGGAAAAGGAGTGTAGACGTATACTAATGAGTTCCGTGCCGTCAGTGCATCAGCCAGGGAGAGGGCTTGACCGAGTTGGGCAGACCCAGGAAAACCCTGGAAAACACTTGACAGTGACATTTCCACTTTCACTCAACTTAACCATTTCCTTCTCTTTGCTGTGGAAATTTGGCATAGCAAGTACCATTGAATTATTAAACCAACCGACACTTTCCAAAAGACAAAAACAAAACCATATCTGTTATTAAATTATTATAATAAAAAAATACTCCGACTAAAAATGTGTGTGGAGAGAGTTACACCGTGAAGAAAGATGCTGCTAGAGCACAGCCTGCTGGCAGAGGAAGAGATTTAATCACCTCAGATTCTCGACCCTTCCCCCACCTCGTAGTAACTGCTGACGTTTGGCCTTTTTACGTTGTTGTGTTTGTTTTTGGTTTTCTCTCTGGAGAAAATCTCCATTACTTTAAGGGGACAGAGAATATCAGCCAAAGTAGCATTGCCTTGGTCTCAGTGTGTATAGAGGTGTACTTACTGTCTGAGAAGAACTACACTTTTGAGGACAACAAGCTGGTAACACTTTTTTTTACAGCCTGGTACAGAAGCAGGTAGTTGTTTAGAAACTTCTGGGTAAACCAGATATTACCTAAAAATTGCATAATAAATACACTCACAGTCCCTTTAAGATTCGTTGACACAAGCACTGTTACTGGTACACTGTACAGGTATATACCATTTAGTACCAGGTACTGACTGCAGTTAACAATTGAAGAAGGGCTACACTGTAGATAACTAAAAGTTTTACTAGGCTGGTTAGTGTGGTTAGTACGCCCTCCACATCATAAATGACATCAGGCTGTCCGATGGTTTGTTCCATCTCCCACCCTTTGACTCATGCCATGACACCCCCTTACCAGAGACACTAGAAATCCCAAATTCTCACATGAGGAGTTGGAAAATAGGACATCGTCCATGAGGCCATTTTAAAAACACAGTTTAGCTTAATCTGGTGGGAAGAAAAAAGTACTATGCAATAAACAAATTAGTAGCACCTAGTTGTTTTTTTGTTTGTTTAAACATCTACGTGCCTATGGGGAGTTTTATTTGCACCCCTACTGTTGCTTTTATAAAGTGGCCTCTTCTCCCATGTGTGCCCCACAGCTATCAGTGGCCTCTGCCATCACCAGTCAGTCATTCAGTCATTCAGTCAGTCAGTCAGGAGAGTTCACAGGAAATATAATGATAGGCTGGACACTTCCTGGGCCTCTGGGGCAGCCATAATACCCCTATACATGCACACATCCTACATATGCAAACACACACACACACACACACACACACACACACACACACACACACACACACACACACTTGGGTGAGCTGGGCGAAAAGACTTATGATGATAACTTGACCCATTTACTGTATTACCGATCAACTTTTTGGAACAAAACTGTATTGGCAACATTCAGTATGTGCAAAAAAAGTGTGAAATTTTTTCACACACACACACACACACACACACACACACACACACACACACACACACACACACACACACACACACACGAGACCAGACACACTGCACAAAGCATGGGGCCTCAAAACAACCAACCATCTCTGTCTTTCCCCTTTCACTAAAGGGTGTCTTTATGTTCTGTACTAAGACATGCACTGTGCCTTTTTCCCCATTGAATACAGTTATGTGATGCAACATATAGTATCTTTGTTTTCTTTCTCCATCAGAACTATTTTTTCAACAAAAAAATAATGTGCTGCTGGAGTTTATCTTTAAAACAAGTATTTAATAGTCTGTGAAGTCACACTTTGATCCACATACTTGTTTCCAGATTGCCCTCAAATGGCTCTGACAGGCTTTTAATAATAAAGGATCAAAAGGAGCAGTAAAGTTACAGTAGCATGCTGGAAAATACTTTACAGCACATATACACTTGCGGAGGAAAGGGGCCAGATTTCAGCACTCGGAGAGACTTATTTAGAAGGTTATTAGTCCCACTTACAGCCACTGCCCCTGGGGGGTCTTTCATTATGGGTCGGGCTGCATGGCTCCGATTAAGGACCATACCAGTGGAAACTGGGGGAGAGGGGAGATCCAATAGTGGTCTAGACTACATACTACAGAGTAGACTACATGTCATACATTTGACCCCATCCGCTTCCATAACATTAGAAAATGTGTCTGCTGCAAGTTGCTACAGTAAATAACCAGGATAAGGACTTAAAATGTGTCTTAGTATCAACTGGAGTAAAGGCATGTGATGAATTAATTAGATTTTAAAATGAACTAACCCATGAAGGTCAGATCGGTGACTAGAATTCTTTTGAGCCACTCTGACATCCATCTAACATCTAAAAGGGAATCTTGAATAGCGTAGGAGAGAAAAGTAAGAGAAAAAAGAAAGAAGGGAACTTTAAATATAAATAGTGACGTCAACGTGTTAAATGTAGAGTAGTGAAGTGCATCATTAAAGAGGGTGTGAAGCTAAATGAGCTCAGTGTTGTCAAGGCTGTGAGACACTCGCTGGGTCCTCCTGAGTCATACAGTGTGTCACATCGGTTGGGGCAGTTATGAGATAGCTTGAATTAGATATTGTTCTTACTAGGCTCTACCGAGGGAGTGTATGTGCTGTCAGGTCATCTGATGTAAGTAAATAGCAATAACATATGTTTTTTATGTATGTTATACAGAAGTTTCAACATTCCTCTATGAGAGGCTGTGAATCTTTAACACATGATTGGTCTAATTTCTCACATTTGATTATCCTATGTTATATGTATGAGTTAGTCTTACTGAAAATACTGACGCTTATGTTAATTCAAAGAAAAGGAAAAGTATGTTTCAAAAAAATTACACCTCTAAAAAACGCTCCTCCCACCATACAATGTGATAGCGCTCTACTGATGCCAAAAACCCTGTTTAAGATCACACAACCTCTGTTGACCCTGACCCAGCCTTCATCCAAATACAGAGAAGGGTTCATTCAGCCAGGTGGGGCCTGCACTTACCCAGGGTGTGACACACACTCACACACACACTCACACACACACGCATGCGCACATAAATGCACACACACACACACACACACACACACACACACACACACACTAACACACACACACACAGACACACACACACACGCACGCACACACACACGCATGCACACACACAAATGCACAAACACAGTCATAGAGCTGGGCCGGGCTGTCCCTCTCCGGAGCTCCAGCGGGTATCCGCCCTGGCCCTAGCATTGCTCCGTGTGTGTGAGAGAGAGAAACCGCAGGGCCCCACGGAGGAGCTCCGTCAACAGGCTCCTTATTCAGCCCCCGGCCTGAACACAGGGCCCTCTGACGGAACTCAGGCACCTGGCCACGTTGCTCTGAGACATCAGAGGAGAGGAGTGGGCGGCGACCGGGTTGCCACACCTGAATAAACCCCCCTGACCCACATCAATGCCAGGGCCGGGCCACCTGAAAGCGATCCCTGGGCCACAGCCCCAGCGGCGGGCCAACAGCGGGCCAGCAGAAGGAAGGCAGGATAAACAGGCCACTCAGGTGCTCTTGTGTGCCACTGTTTTCATTACAGGGAGGGGAAACTGAGCCCAGTAGAAAGAGAGGGATGGGGGAGGGAGAGGGATGGGGGAGGGGAGGGGATATTTAGACAGGTGTTTCCAATAGGGCCAGAGAGACACACCTCTGGAAGAGAGGAGTGGATCTATATTACTGTAGTCTGTGATTCCTCAGAATTAGGGATTTGTGGGGGTTTTGAGTGATTTCTACAGAGCCAGTCCTGCTCAGGGAAATTAGGATCGGCACTACTGTAAGCATACTGCAGTACAGCCTCTCTCACACACACACACACACACACACACACACACACACTCACACACACACACACACACACACACACACACACACACACACACACACACTCACACACACACACACACACACACACACACTCACACACACACACACACACACACACACACACACACACTCACACACACACACACACACACACACACACACACACACACACACACACACGGCCTGTGGAGAAACCAGGCATGACCTGGTGTCATTCACACTTGCCTTGTCCATGCTTAGAAGGCAAGGAATGTCATTTTGGAATTTGGGTGAAGTATCCCTTGAATTTGTATTTACAAACACATGAAAAACACATGAAAAAAAAGTCCCTTTTATTTTAAGTCCCTTTTCGCAGTGAGTGTGTGTGATGAATGAAATAGTCATTGATAATCAATGCTTATCTGTAACTGAATAATAATGACTTAATGATTTAATGACTTAATGACTGAATGATTTGTATTTGTGTAACTATTGGCTCATTAGTATAATTTGCATATTTAATCTGAAAGCCACATTTTACCGTAGTAATTCCACACCAACACTGAAATTAATGGCCAAGTCCCCTTTCCAAAATAACAAAATATAACTACTAAAAAAACTGTACCAAAAAGCTAAGAGTGTAATGACCACAAATTATCATAATAGCAACCAATTAAAACACTGTAAATGTCATTAATATATGTCAGTGAATATGTAATTGTTAATGGTGGTTGGGCCTAACCATAACAAACACATTGGTAATTTCTCTAATATTTTCCTCCCGAAAACAAAAGGAGAGCAAACGTGACATCATACACAGCTCTGCGGGGCATATTGCGAAAACAGCAATTTCCTGAGTTTATTTTTCTTTTCCGTCTCTCTTTTTAAATTTCTGTTCGATTTGTCGTGGTATGGGAAGGGTTGTACCAAAAGAACAGACTCTGACTGCCAAACAGGGCCTGCCAGGACGATCTGTTAGTTTAACATCTCACTACATAGGAAATCTATTAGCTGCTGTGGTGGAGGAGCTCAGAGAAATACAGGAGAAATACAGGAGCGCCATTAATAACTACAAGATTGGGCTGAGAGGGACCTTACTGTCCAACACCTCCTCTGCCTGGTTTTGTTTAAAACATTAAAACTATCTGTCTGCACAACAAAACACCATACAGCACCAGGGCTCTGCTCAATAACATCACTGTTGTATATACAGTAGCAGGACTCAACCTGCATGTGTCACTCTGTAGTGAATGACACTGAAATCCTACATTAAATATTATTTTCCTGCTGTTGTATTAATTATGAAACATAAAGTCAATTAAGACTGACACCAATAATTATTGTTTTGTTAGGTAACTCCTTAAGTAAAGGTGCAAACTGATCAGACCACAGGCTTCCCACCTCTCTCTCTCACACTCACACTCACACTCACACACACACACACACACACACACACACACACACACACACACACACACACACACACACACACACACACACACAGTGTTGGGTTAATAGTTCCTAAGGAGGGCTACACAGAAGAAGAATACTGTCCTTTTTAATGTACATTATACTGCCTTATACTACATTATACTGTTCATGTTAGCTACCCTGGTGCAAATCTGTTTGTTGTCTTCAGTAGGACTTAATTTATGCTTGGCTTGCTCCAACTCTCTAGGTTTTTTCCAATCTGTGGTGAGAGAGATCATAAAAAGCCTCCAGTGAAGATCCATCCCTATAAAAAAACAGAGCCACAACCGCTGTTAGTAAATACTCCTCTTTAATGACTACACAGGGCTTTCGTTAATACGGGTCATCCAGTGTCAGGCCTGCGTAAATGTACTCTTTAATTAAATACTTTATGGAGGGACCTTCTGGTTTAAACCTTTATATTCGCCTTGTTTGGAATTTGTTCCATATCCAATAATGTGTCTGTATATTGTGTCTGTGGGGGGAATTTGAGTACATAAATCCCCATGCATCATCTCCAGTCTTTAATACATATCTCAGATACAATTTCATAAAGGATCTGATGTCATTTGGAAGCCAGTGAGAAACCAACATGCACAGAAGAGCATTAAATCTTAAAATTCTCAGGTTCATCCTTTTGGGATACTCACCTTGAGGCTATTAGAGAGGGGAATTGTATATGTATCCGTCATTTGAGGAACACTCATAATAGTTTTTACGAGTGAAATAATTGTTTTGGTGTGCTAGTCAAGCAACCAAACAAGTTAGGCCATTCTGGAACAATCTGTGTCTCCCTCCTCATTATTTGGATTTCTACATCGTTCCTGAAATAACATAAAGCAAGTCCCCTGAAGCATTTAAAAATATTAGTAACACATACTGTATGGGCGAATGGGGACTGAGGCTCTAGCCACATAAAATCTGGAGAGTTGGTAATGAGATGAACTACTGTCTCTGTCTATGCAGGGCCCTCATGTCCAGAGAGATGAATCACTATGTGGCTGTTTTATTACCAAGCCTATGATTTTTTTTCTTTCAAATTGGCAGCATTTCAAGAAACTGGGGCACAATTTGTTCTTTTCTTTTCTATGGAGCTGCAGCAACAGACTAGCCTTTCTCCCTGTAGACTGGGAGACAGTGGACCTTACCTCATCCATGTGTGTGTGTGTGTGTGTGTGTGTGTGTGTGTGTGTGTGTGTGTGTGTGTGTGTGTGTGTGTGTGTGTAAGTGTATGTGTGCGTGCTCACTAAGACTAATACAGCTCTCGCTGACAGCCTAGTTTGTCATTCTGACACTCAGCAGTAAAGAGAAAATATCAGGAGGATTTGTTGGCTATTTTCAAATTATGCTCACTGTTAAATCCAGCATGAAACCCCATAAAATATCCCTGTTGAAGATATATGTTATGTGCACAAAATAAATACTATAGCAGTTTTCTTCCTTTTTTTTTTACGCTGATGTGCTGAGAGGTCTTACTGGGAAAGATCCCCATCACCTCAATGACCTAACTTTGCACAGTGTGTACTACTTGGAAGTACGTAGGACTCCAAACCAAGTACAGTATATCAATATGAAGCCATATGGAGGTTGCACAAACATAGTGTCGATTTGCTTAGAGAGCAATGCACAAAAGCACCAGTTGCACAACAGAGAAGTGATGATGATCGGCGTAACAGCTAGCGAGCCAACACATGATGCATGTCCCTCTCTCTCCCCTGGTGCTCTGTGTGTTTTATTGTTTATCTGTGGCCAGCTTGTAAGCAGGGGAACTAATTAAGGGGCGCCTGCAGGTGGCCCATGGAGACTTTTACAGGTCTAGGAGGAGAAGGAAAAGAGGGAGGAGGGGTAAGGAGAGGGGGGAGAGGAGCCAGGGCAGGGCACACACCCCACAGGGAGGGAGGAACTGCCTCCGGTCTCTCCAGGTCATGAGATGACAGACAGAGCTCTGCTGCCTATCGGAGACAGAAAAGAGGAAACGAGAGAGAGAGAAAGAGTGTGTGCGAGACAGAGTATAGAGAGTATAGAGTAGAGACGCTGTAGCCTTAGATGAACACTGCAATCAGCTAAACAAGGCCTTCCTCTGTTTTTGGCCCAAAAATGTACATTTACTCATTCTCCAAGAGAGCTTTGCGAATGTCAATCTGCCTTAGGCAGTTTAGAATACTGAGCTATTCTCATGTTTGTTGTGTTTTTTATCTTTATGAGCGGGAAAGGTCAACCAATAACTTTCATAGATACACATATACTGTATATCCTGTCAAATCAAACTGTATACGCTGGTAGTTTCTCACATATTCTGTTGCGTATACACAATCGACGGAAATAACTATTTGTCAGACTTTGCCTGAAAAAAAAAGAGTGAAGGAATGGGAAAAATGCTTCCTTTACACAGCGTGACATAAACAAATAGTGAAGGAGATGTTTACACCAAAGGTGGAAGAAGGCGGGAAACGTATCAACAATTAGCAGAACAAGTGTTCACTGTAAAAACACAAGAACTCTAACCCAATATCCCTAACAAACCTCTGAAAACTTTGTGGCTCTTTGTTTGGTTTCCATTCTGAGGACTATTTTGGTAACAATCAGATGAGGGTACAGTAACTTCTCAGGGGAATAATACTGTACTTCTCAAGGGAAGTGTTGCTGCACACCTCAGGGTAGGCAGGCAGTAGCCAAATTGCAGAGTATGGTGAGGGGTAAGAGAGAGATTGCGTGCAGGCGCTGTCCTGTGCCACTTCCTCTTGGCCAGCCCAGTGTCGTCACAGCCAGCTGTCCATCCTCTGATCCTCCCAATCCCAACACACACACACACACACACACACACACACACACACACATACACACACACACACACACACACACACTGAGGGCTGTCTGCCTGAGGTTTTCCTGACCATGTGACCTGACCAGGAAAAACTCTGGGCCCTGACTACGGCGCAGAGTTATCATGTTGTTGTTGTTGTGTGTAGTTCTGGGGCAAAGTGGGTCTGGTGGCGTCTTCAGGCCGTCCTACGTAATGGTGCCAAATGACAGTGCTGTCCTCTGTGGCGTGACACCAAGTGAAAACAAAACAGCTGTTATGGGAGTGCCCATGTCCCAAATCTGTTAGAGCCTTACACTGTAGACGAGAGTAATGGGTATGGGCATGACTAGTGTTCCCTCTAGATACAAATACACCCACACAAATACACCCACACCCACACACACACACACACACACACACATGCGCAAGTACACACTCACACACGCACACACACTCAGAGACACACATACAGACACACACACACGCACATACAAAACATGCTGTAATTTAAGGGAGATCACTATAACCCTCAAAAAGGCAAACAGTGTCCCGATTATAATAATTTTCTGATTATCTCAACATCTGCTTCTCACACACTGTAATATAATCTCAGTAACAAACCATATCATCACTTAAATGTATGAATCTAATCACCGTCCAGGAAAAAGGAACAGATTAAAGGCTTTCAATGTGATTACAAACACTGTCTCTGATATGACCCACTGTCTATACAGTTTGACCTACAAAGGGATGAGTGGCAATTTACACTGTAACACAACCAGTGCAGTAACTACAGAACTACCCATAAAATACAGTAACAACTGGGATTTGTCCAAATTAATATATTTTTGTAGCCTCAAACTAAAGGGAGCATAGTGTTTTTGCACCCACTGTATCAATGAACTGTGCAGGCCTACAGTGAACCACCCAACCCTTACCCCCATCGCCACTGAACATTCTCTTATACCCTCAGCCCTCCATATCTGGTGTGTGAAAGAATAGCGCCATCTACTGTTAGGAGGGAGGAGGGATGATTCAAGTGTTGGACACCTGTTTTATTTCACACTCTTTGTTTCCCTCATCAGATCTTAGTCTAATCAAAACCACACAATAGTCTCTCATTAAATAGGTACTCATATGTCTGCTTTGTTTTCAAGGCAGCAGTCAGCACACAAGGGTAGGCTGCCTAGTCTACACCATAACAACCTCTCTAGGTAAGGCCTATTCCCAGGATGTAAGAAAACCCATATCATTCTTTGTGGAAAGAAATACTACAAAAATCCAAAAGATGACACTGGATGACTATATTGAATCATCTCTTGCAGAAGTGCCATGATCAGATTAGAGATGATTTATATCTATCGGGTTGTCATCACTTTTATAGGATATAATCACACGTCAGCCTAGTGTAGAGTATTTGGATTACATCCTATTACCAGTAAATAGCGTCAGGGTGGATGGGTGTGTGTGTGTGTGTGGGGGGGGGGGGATAATAGTGTAAAACTCAAGAGGTACAGTACCTTGTAGAATTCAAGTGCTGTGTTGAGTCCTGGACCTTTGCCATGAATGGGCTGGTCAACAGACTGCAAGAGAGAAGCATTTGTATTCCTTTTACAAAGGCTCTGGGGTTTTCCGGAGCGTGGAGAAGAAAGAGATTGAATCAGAGGAGGAATGCAGAATGAGGGGTGTTAGAGGTGATATTGGATTAGCCGAGTTGGGGAGTGGTGAGGAGGCCAGGGGAGAGAGGAGGACACCCACTGCTCAGTACACAGACACACACACACACACACACACACACACACACACACACACACACACATGCTCCTCTTTACACTGAGGTCTATAGCAGGTCTGTGTGCTCCCCTTCCAAAGAATAAATACATCAAATTCAATTTGGTAAAATAGGTTACTGCTGAACACTTCACTCTTCACGGCCATAACAGTAATGAGGAACAAAATGAAACAGCTAAATAACATAATTTAATGTAAATAGAACTTGCTGACCAAGGCCACACCTGTGAGACTTGAGTAAAACATATCCACAAGTTGCATTATTGTTGAGTCAAAAACGAAATATCAAGAGAACAAAATAGATTTTTGAGGGAAAGTTCATTAGCATGAGTAATACCAGATTCAGTATTACCACACTCATTTCACACCACAGGGGGTCGAGGACACCTATTTCACACACACATACACACACATACAGTGCCTTCGGAAAGTATTCAGACCCCTTCAGTTTTTCCACATTTTGTTGTGTTTAGGACTCAATTTAAAATGTATTTTAATTTAATTAAATTAAAAATAATTTGCCATCAATCCACACACAATACCCCAGAATGACAAAGCGAAAACAGGTTTTTAGAAGTTTCAGTAAATGTATTAAAATTGAAATACAGAAATTCCTCATGTACATACAGTATTCAGACCCTTTGCTATGACACTCTTAAAATTAGCTAAAATGCAAAAATGTCATCAACAAATCACTCAGTAAGTTGAATTTAGTCCATCTTAATGCAAGTTAATAGTTAACATAATTTTGGAATAATTTTTTTTGGTTTTTATAGGGTCTCTGTCGAACCAGATTATTTGGGTGGAGGGGAACATTTTCATGATCTCCTCCAGATCCCACCAAATTGACTGCATGAGCTCCGTGCCCGTGAGGCGGTCCAGGTCGTTCCCACCCGAGTTGGAGAACCAGGACGTCTGGGTCTGCGCAGTGACTTGGAGGAGTCCGCTGCTCCTCCAGCAACACTGGCATCAGCCCACACCACTGCACGACCCTGTTGCCCATCCACTGAACCCCACACCCAACCCCAAGATCTTGCTGGCCAACCGCCCTGGTGTACCGCTCCAGACAGTGGATCCAGGAATCCCTGACTAAATGCATCTAGTCTAAATGCATCTTCCTTCTTCCATGTTGTTGAATACAATGTCAAGAGAGAGCAAAATAGAGGACATAGAAATATGAAATAGAGAGGCAGGAAGGCGGATAGAGGGGCGGGAGATGAAATAATAATAGTGCATTGTATTTAAATAGTTTCTATTACAAACAAAGAGCACTTAATAACAAGTAAAAAACACAATATACAAGTAATGCAAAACCCAGAAATGACCTGGAAATAGACGCTACCCGAGCATCTAAGCACACCGAGTCGGATTTCAGTTGACACCGTGACGTGTGACATTTGATACAGCTACAGTACAGAGCTCCGAAGTGTGACAGGGTTAGCCTGTTTGTAAAGTTAGCGTCCAAAGTCAAATATAACCCTCTGCTTTTTGCAACTTCATTGTGACATTTTATTGAAAATTGCTTCTCGCTATATCTGGTATTACTTTCACAAAAACCTCCATGAATGACTAATGTCATCACTTGCTGCATCCCTTTTTTTAATAGCTAGAAAGCAAAACTGGCTGGCGTGGGCACCACATCTTGTGTGTGGGAATTGTGACTCCCAATCAAGATTTATTTTTTATTTATTTAACCTTTTTTTTAACCAGGTAAGACCCATTGAGGTTAGAAATATCTTTTGCGAGAACGACCTGGCAAGAAGTCAAAACAGAAAGGTACAGCGTGTACACAAAATCTTACAAAGATACAAATACTAATACAAGACAAGCAGGGCAAAAAATTAACACCCGCCAACCGACAAATGGGGGTAGATTTTGGCATTGGCGGGTATCCTGTAAATCTTACCAGCCACTTTGGCGGGTAGCCAACAAAGGTTTGCGAATACTATGCTCCAATTTAAAAACGAAACTGGTGCGATCCACAATTATAGTCACCGTTGATTCAACATTTGTGGCAACACTGCTGCTCCTGCCTCCTCCAGCTGACTGTAACTGCTGCGCATCTCACTCACACTTCTCCTGACTTTCAAACAAACCCCAGAGTCTATTAGCTTTCTTAGTAGTTACAACCAATGCTTTAAAATAAAGCATTAAAGTAAAATTCCACAAGATAGCAACTTACATGTGAGATAAAAAAAACATGCGAGGGAAAATATTTAGCGGTATTTTTGATAGAGGGATAGGTGCGAAACTTAAAGCCTATAGGCAGAGTAATTTTCAATGAGTCAGGGGTCATGCTAATGAGGGGTTTTTTTGTTGCCTTAATGTTGGTTTGGGAAAAAATGTGGCTGATAAAAAAAGAGGCTGGTGATTTTTTTCATCCACCAGACACCTTGGCTGGTAGACCAAAAGTTAATTTCATGCCCTGAAGACAAGTGTTAGCAATGCATTTGAGGATTAAAAACAACTGCAGCTATCAAGAACATTTGATCGGAACGTTGATCAGAGTCTTGAAAACAGGCAAGAACTCTAGCTTCCCGAACTTTAACATATTTTGAAGCGTGTTCCAGGATGAAGGAGCATTATGTGAAAAATATATTTTCCCTGTCTCAGTTTTAGCCAGGAAAAATATCCTTTTCACAAGATGCAGTAAACCATGTGTGTTCATCCCACTGGAAACACTATGTAGCAATATATCCCATAGCACCACTACACCACAGCAGCCCAGGCCAAACAACACTGTTGACATGCTGACAAGTCCTGCAACTTTCTTTCTTTCTCTCTCTCTCTCTCTCTCTCTCTCTCTCTCTCTCTCTCTCTCTCTCTCTCTCTCTCTCTCTCTATCTCTGTAAATATGTCAAGTGACAGTGCAGTTGTGAAGATGTACATTGCCTTGGGGTGTTGGTCTCCAATTAAAAGCAAAAATCAACAATAACAATTCACAGTAAAAGGAGATAGACAGTTGAAAATAAATTGGATTCAAAGAATTGTTGCAGCCAGGGCCGTTGACATTAGAGAGCCCAATGAATAAGTACAGATAGTAATTTGAATTATATTCTAACATGCAAATACAATATAATTAATTATTTGCCTGACAATTACCAGCAATGGAACATTTACATTGGGCTATTCCACCCCCACCACAAACCCCACTGGACATGTTGCAACAGCCATCTGGTAACCTTGTGTGTCCCAAACAAATTAAGACGGGGTGGGGGGGGGGGGTTACATTGTGCATTTTCCTTAGACTAAGCAATAATCCCCTCTATAGTACCATTCTATACCAGGTGGGTTTGGGGCACTCAATAGGCCTTTTAACCCTTCAGTGAGTTCAACACAACAGCTTCATATTGAGAGGGAAGGCCTTCTGACCTAACAAAAGCCTTTAGGTACAGTACTAAATATAAACCAGTGTTAAAAGAAGCTGAAAGCCCTGTGCACAGCAATGCAACGTCTTCAAGGTGCTGAGTCTAGCAGAAACACTATCCTGCCTAACTATCCAACTGCGTTTTCCTTGTATTTTGGCCACTAATATACAGCAGACCTTTAGAAGGAGCACAAAGGCCTGTTATTGGGGGTAGTCATGAGAACAAGAGTATGGAGATATTGTATGTGGGGTAGTGAATGGGAGGTAGATGTATTGCACTGTAGTGACAGATGAGGGTAGATGTACTATGGTACAATGGTATAGTGCTTTGGTAACAAACAGGAGACTTACTGTGAGGTGTCCTTCACCACAGGCAGGGGGATGTCCTCGCTGACATAGTCCATTTCATCTGTGAAGCTGTTGGCCCGGGAGATGTGTATGGAGGGAGTTGTTTCCATTTTTTTCTTCACTGTGAAAGACAGATAATACAATAGTGGGTTTATGTGGTACGTTTATTGTTTCAAGTCAGTGGAAGTGACATTGTTAAAAGTGACAAAGTTGTTAAGAAGTAGGTTGCAGCAAGACTACATTTATTATGTTTGTATATTTCCATGTATTTCAGAAACATTCCATATTTGACTGCCGTATGGAAATAATACAGTAAAATAAAGTTGCTAGAGAAAGAGTGAGAGAGTACCTGGAGAGGCAGGACAGCTCAGAGTGAAAGAGGACCACGAGTGCTGATGGTCTGGAGTCATTCCGAAAAATGAATACAATGAAAATTGAGAATGGTAGATGAGAAAACCAATGAGGGAGAAGAGATATTTGCACTGCTATATGTGGAAAAAAGAAGCAAACATTCTATTGTTTAATTTTGACACACAGATGAAGACACAGTATCAACTACAGCTGGTCATTGCAAAAAGAACTGCAAAGAAAATGTTTGTTAGGGGACTTGACCTACAGTAAGACTCAGCATGGTCTAACATCAGCTCTCAGGAACCAGTTGGCCTCCATTGTGATAAAGAATTAAGGTAAATTGGGTTCCAAGAATGGAGTGACCACTCCAACCAAAGCAAAAGCAACCCCTCTGGACCTTTACCACCGATTTTTTTTACATTGTCCTGCCCGGAAGCTTCTCACACACATGCACATGTACACGCACACACACACACACACACACACACACACACACACACACACACACGCACACACTCTCATTCAGGGGGGGCCCGAGTGGGCTTATCGGTTAGACAAACACTGCATAGGCTTATTAATATCTGCCCTGTCAGAGCAAACAGGTTTGGTTTGGAGCCCCAGAGAATGAAAACAAGCATGGAGAGATAGGGAGAAAGAGAGAGAGATAGAGAGACAGAGGAGAAAGAGAGAGAGAAAAAGAGAGAGAGAGAGAGGGGAGGGGAGGGGGGGGGGGGGGCTGGCCTGGCCTGGCCTGGCCGGAGATAGAGAGAGATTCTCACAGACGGCCGGGCCAGACAGATAAGTGGAGTGATAAGCCGGACATTGACTAAATCAAACAATGCTCAGTTTATTTCTGACCACTAGAGCCCCACAATGGCTGCTTATCACCCCCCGATCTCTCTCCCTGTCACCCCTGGTCCCCCAGCCCCTGTCCCAGCTCTCACCCCGTCTGGAGTTGGCAGTGCAGGCAGAAAAGAAAACACTGTGGCCTAGCTCTAGGAGACCAGCGCCTCTCTCTCTCTGTGTCTCTGTCTCTATCTGTCCCTCCCCTCCCCTCCCCTCTTTGGTAGGGTCCAGTTTGCTCCAGTTGGTGACAAAGCACCAGACTAATTAAAATACTGTCTAGGCCACATTAAAAAACAGACAAGCTAATGATTAACCTAGAAAGACCTCTTATTGGGACAAAGGGAGTACTGTAACTACTGGTAAGACTGCACAAGTCAAGAGTGATGTCAACTCAAGTTTGTCCAAATGTCATCTTCGTAATGGTCTAAAATACCTTGCCTCTTGCTTTGGGTATCTTACTGTTTTCCCTTCAACATGTTTCCATTGACTTCACACAGGTAAATATATTATGAAATGAGAATTTGACACTGATACCTGAGAGTTAGCCTATAGCATAGGAATAGCCCCCGGCCCTTTGCTGACATCATCCCTTGACAGTGTTTACAGTGAAGACAATGTAGGTAGCTAAGTATACAGGCTGTAGTAGGCTGTATAATGGAAGGCATGCTTTGCATATTGTGAAAGAGATCAAAGGAGGCATCAGAGAGATAGAGATAGAGGGCTCACCTGTATGCCTGAATATCCTGGTGATGCCTGAGGAGAAGAGGGAACTGTTCAGAATGGGTTGACAACCCCTATGTCCTCAATATCGCCTCAGTATACAACACAGAACAGCAAATGATCAACAACAACATCAAATTGGTGACAGTGTGATAGTGTAATATGTACATAGTGTGTATCTGTATTATGTAAATAAGAAAGTAATTTAAATTGATTGCTAAACCTTGGTTGGTCTAACCAGTGTTATTCATCAGATAGACGACTGTTATAACATTTAGATTCAAGAGAACATAATCCCATTAGATAACCAATAAACTGCACAGACAGTTGTATTCACAGATGTCTGTTTTTATGCACTGTTGGAAGCAAAAATGCACAACACGCTGCCTCCACTCTAAACATTATCATTAGTGAGAACATACTGCTGAGTATGGCTCCTTAAACTGCTTTATGACATTCACAGCCTCTCAAAACCGGGCTCCGCTAACTAACCTCAAAATACTAAATGCATGCAACTCCACAAATATGCATTTGTCCCTCCGAGTTCAAAGGCACTAAGACATATGTTCTTGTTCATTATCTGACTTCTATACCTCCAATTAAAGCACCAAACGAGATAGCATTTTTCCCTCATAACTCTTTTTCTCTGCTGGTGACGTTGGGGCGTTTATGTCTTTCCCCCTTCTTTTATGATTATGTGCTTTGACAGGAAAAACTCATAAAGACCACTTATTAACCTGCAAACTGAGAGGATTCATTTGGCAGGGGCAGAGTTTTACACAGGAAGTCCACCCCCCCCTTCTGTGTTAGATGGAAAAGTCCAATTCATCAGTACTATGGAGAGGGATGGGGCTGGAGAAATGTAACCACTCTCAAATTCATAGACTGGCTCTCCATAAGATCAAAATGATAGTTTTAACCATGTTTTGAAGCTAAAACAGTTATTAACAGTTACAGTTATTTTTACAATTACCCTGTTTACAAACAATGGAGTAAAAATCTTATTTTTTGGTTTCTGATGGGGTAAGACAGCTGAACTAAGCTCATGAGACATTTACAGTAAAGTTATATTCTTCAAGAATCAATCATTAATCTCCAAAAAATGATCCAATCCCAGATTGCCCCTTTAAAATTTAAATGATAATTCTCAAAGTGGTGTACGACTCTATTTTCGACTCGAGTTTATGGTGTTGAACAAATCTCATGTGATATTTATTATTTATATTATTCAAGAATCAAAGGCTATATATAATTATTTTAAAAGTAAAAAAGTAGATGTAGCAATCCTATATTGCCACTTTAAGCGAGGGGGAGTGGGCACAAAATGTGGAAAAAATAAAATAGAATTTGACAGAGGTAGAAACTAGAAGCCCAGGTTCTATCAGTTAGATGAATTAAAAGTGATTGAATGCAGCATTATCTTGAGGTATATTCTTCATAGTGATTAATGAACTGAAACTGAACTGCCACTTCAACAAGCAAACAACAAAATCTTGAACTAATTGTGGTAACAAAAACACAAACTGAACTTCGGTAGGCTATGGATATTCTGATATGGGGACTTTGAAAACTCTGGAGAATTGGAACATGTGAAATTCACAGCTTGGTTAGCTCAATACTTTTCTTCAGGTCAAATCCATCCAACCAGCATGAGTGCTTGGGGCCAGTGAAGTGGACAAGTGGAGCAGTCCACTTCACCACTGAGCTGTAATGACTTCCATCTGCCTGACCGGAGCCACGTGGCAACCATCTTGTGTCAATGCAAGGGGTCTATTAGAGAACCCCTGTCTGTCTCCTCAGCAAGCTCCTTAAATGAACAACCAGATACATAACTACATAATTGCTCCTGGATGGATGCATAGATAGAGAGACAGAGAGAGAGAGGTCCACATTTCTTCATGAAAGAGTCATCTTATCATATAAGGTGCAGAGTCAGAGCATTCTTCAAATGATTGTGTCTCAAGCACATACAGCTATCAGACTGCAGCTATCATTACACAGGGTCAACAAGAAAGGAAGAGAGGCTGAGTATGTAATATACTCACGTCTGAAATACAACTACTATGAGGACTGCACAATACGTCCTATCTCTATCAATGTTTATATCTCAGCCTGAAGACTCCAACTATGCGTGGCCTGGCAAACATTTGTCTCTCTCATCCACTGGCCCCAGATCATTTGAAACCCATGGGTGAAAAAAGCAGAAATATTTTTTTTTACAGAAATGATGGATTTTCAAGGCGCAGATTGTAAGGCTACATGACATCACCTAAGGTCCTAGAAAAAAAAGCATTATTTCATCAAATGAAGTTTGAAGAGAAGGATAAAAAACTGTTTCATTACTGCAGTAATTCACTTTGGAAAATGCTTCTCAAGACATCTGCTTTCAAACACAGCTGGCGAAAACTGCATTATAACAACATTGGATCGCTTCAAACTAATTTGTTTGAAGCGTCTCCCAAAAACACCTTCACACAAGGCGTCATTCAAAAGCTGTCTTGCTCCCAATTGAGAGTTATCACCAATATACTGTACACAACAGTGTTAGTGTCATTCTGCAGGGGCAGTGCAGTGTCAACATATGTTTTTCAAACTGTAAAACAGTTCCTAGAGACGTGAGGTGTCTCCGTAATGCAAGTTCTGATAGTCTGTTTTCTCCTCGAAAAACAAACACGTTTAATCTTTTGTAGTCTAATTGCCAGGATCTTGTGTTGTTTGTCTTGTTGCCTGGTAATAACTGTGGCCCAGGGTTTTTTTTTCTAGTCAGGTCGCATGGGCAGGGAAAATTCTTGGCCCTCGTAAAGTTACAATGTGACCTGATGCTCCTTCCAACACTTTACAGATACAGCTACTGTAGCCCACCTGGCGGTTCTTCCAGGAAGAAGGGGTCTTTCTTCTCGTCCTTGTCTTCAATGTGGTCGAATGTGATCTGGGGAATGGACATCGCCTTTTCTCCAGAGGTGCCCAAGGAACCGTTATCACGAGGTCTGAACCTCCTTTTGGAGCGTCTGGTCTGAGGACACAGACAGGGACAAAGAGGCAATGCATCATCAGGAATGTCCTATCGACCATCTACAACCTCAGCATCAGTCATAAAAGAAAAATATGAGTGATGGACATGACCAAGTGGGGGACTTCCTCCATTGACAAACTGTTTTTTGTTTTTTTGGTTGCTGTTTTCATAAAACTGAGCAATATTGTTCACTCTTGTATTTGCAAGAAATATCAACTCATTTTGTTATTCCTAACATTGTCTACTGGATAGTAACTTGAGTGTTCTACTTTAACAGTATTTTTTTGCAAGCCATCACACATGTGTCACACATCCCTTAAACCCTCTCCAAAATAATACATTTTTGAATCTTTTAATGTGGTGGTTAAATCTGCTGGCTCCTCCATGGTGATTTAGGCCTATGTCTCGACTAATTACTGCTGGTTTAGCTGAGGTCAAACCTCTTTGAGTCACTGAATGCCTCGGGACCTTAATTGTGCCTCCACTCCATTCCCTTGGACCAGCAGCAACGCCACTGACTGCTTTATATAAAACTTCATGATTTTTCTACTCAGTGACACAGTCTACTGGCATTGACGACTGGCCCACAGTTCTGTCCAAATACCAGGGGCCTGAATGACTCATTAAAAAGGAGGGAGCGAGAGAAGAGGAGAAAGTCACATGCTGAAACAGAAAGGGACGGAAGCAACCTTCACTCTCCCTCAATATGTGTGGGTTCAGTGCTAAACAAAGATTTGTTTGTTGTTGTTCTACTACACAAAGGTTTACTCCCATGAGAAAGGCAGCAGTGACATCATCTCAACTGACTGCGTCTTTGTGTGGGGGAGACAAAGGCCCGGAGTTATCCTGCCTGACTGGTGGAGTCAGGCAAGGGCCTGGGGAGGGCAAAGAGGGCTCGGGGAAGTGTGTGTGTGTGTGTGTGTGTGTGTGTGTGTGTGTGTGTGTGTGTGCGTGTGCGTGTGCGTGTGCGTGTGTGTGTCACTCTCTCTTTTTCTCTGTCCCTCTGTGGTTTGTGTGTGTGTGTCTGTGTGGTGTGAGTGTGTGTGTGTGTGTGTGTGTGTGTGTGTGTGTGTGTGTGTGTGTGTGTTGGGGGTGGGAACTTTCTTTCACAGCTAACTCCATGGCATGAGTGCAACAAAGCTAATGTAGCTCAGTCTCCAAGGTAAAAAAAAAAACATAAAGGAGATCATATCTGTCAGGCAGACAGTATGCAAATCCATGTCTAGTAGCTATCACAATCTAACAGCTTTTTCCTGAGGGCACCTCTTCTGACATCTTAGTGGAGAAGCAGGATGCTTCAAGAGACAGGTTGACAAGATACAGTATTTTAGCTGTTGACTTATGAAGCAACAATAGCATATACATTTAGTGCTACTTTTTTCAAATCAGGGATGAGGGAAAAACAACCTTAAACCTTAATTTAGCATGTAGACAGTGAATGTATCAATTCAGTGACAGAGGCAGTGTTGTGGTGTTTACCAGTTTCCTGAAGTTAGGGCTGGAGTTTTCAGAGTTGATGGTGGGGATGTAGTCTCCTGTCAGGAAGTACATCTTCCACGTGGCCGGACAGCCCCCAGGTTTCTCTGCTGCGTAGCACCGCCACAGAGTCTAAACACAAACACATCATGGTTTACCAATAATCAAATCATGGTTTACCAGGGTGAAACCAGAGGATGAGCTGATAACCTGAACATTAGCAATTTGTGTCTGCGACATTATCAACATTGTGCTCAGAACAGAAAAACTCTCAAACCCATTTGTAGTTATCCACCGTCATCAGTACATTTTGCACCTCTATTCTTTTAAATGTCTCTACACGACATTGAGGAGGCTCTATGTAAATGCTTGTGGCTGCTCTGTGTATTCTGGGTAAATGTGTTCCTTGTGATGCCCAGGGCAGGCGGCTCCTTGTACAAAAAGGCCACCTGTTTGCCTGTCGTCTCTGTCTGGGACAGGACAGCTCACCTTTTCCAGGACACAGTGGGGAATGTGCAGACTACAAACACTGCTACTCCTCTGTTTGTACTCGGACTGCTTTTTGAAGCTTACATTGGCAAGATGTGGAAGGAACAAGTGTTCTTTTAAAAAAGATTGAATTCAGGAGATTTAGTGGTCTTGGACATGTTTTAATTCAAACTAGTCTCTGACGTCTTCGAGCAAGACATTACAGTCTTGCAGTAAATCAGACTCTGGGTGCGTCAGACCTGGTCCTAAATGTTCACCTATCACTGTGGTCTCTATGTACTGGTGGACAATGTTCTACATTCCATACTAATACTAAGAGTACAGACAGGGGAGGGAGACTGACTGACTGGTCCTTAATGTCAACCAACGTCAGCCAGCCAACCAGCCAGTCACTGTGAGTCTCAGTCAGTAAGTCGGTCAGTCAGTCAGACAGACAGACAGACAGGCAGAAAGACAGAGACACAGAGAGACAGACAGGGAGATTTGTGTTGTCTCTCAGTACCTGTATGAGGGAGGCTGCTGCAGGGATCTGTCTGTTGAAATGCTTCTGTCTCTGTTTCTGCTGCACCTTCAAAGCGAAGCCCGAGCCCAGAATTCCCTGGAAAGAGAGAGACAACAAGGCAGTGTGAAAATCAGTTTCCCAGGCTCAGGTTTCCTCATTAGGTCTGGCTTAGTTAATTAAGACAATACCATAATTATTTCCATAGGATGCATCATGGTGTTGGAATTCATCATGTTTATTCTGTCTTTCAAATTTGGCAGTTCATTCCTACTCAAAGCTCCAGCACTTTCCCTAATTTACCTTCCAGATGTGTTAATACAGTTAACCTCTGAACCTCTGGTTCTTCACCATATCCATTTGAGTAAGGCTAGATTAACTAAATGATATCCCACTGTAGACGGAACGTGTGATAGATGGAATTGTGCCTTGGCAGACTTGACCCACATGTTCTGGTCTTGCCCGTGACTGACTGACTTCTGGTTCACTATATATAAAACACTTTCTGATTTGATAGAGACACACACCCAGGTCATTCCAGATGACAATTTTCCTCTAAGAAATAGACAACTGGATGTCATTGCCTTTGCTTCTCTGCTAACTCTCAGGTTTTACACACTAAGGTCCTAAAGGGCCACATTGCAGATAAGAGTAGTCATATTACTAAGAAAATGAATCGCAGGCATTTTACTGTTAACATGAAGCAAATGAGTAGAGAAGCCTGATGCCCAAAAATGCCCCTCTTGGTTTCACACAAGGACTGCAGTTCGAATAGTTTAAATATAGCACAATTTGACTACTAGACACGTTTTTCCAAAAAAACGAACCTAAGCATTTGGTATGCCTTACACATTGAAGAACGAGGGTATAAAATGAAGAGCTGAGAGCCACTTGCCTAATCCAGCCTTCAACTGAGATACAGCAGCCTTCACAACTCTAACCGCCCAAAGAAAAATTGAAAATGGCATTCGCTGGGATTCTTAAGGAAGGTGACATCGCCGCAGCTATCAAGGCTTGCGCAGTTGCTGACTCCTTCAAACACAAAGAGTTCTTCACCAAGGTTGGTCTGACTGATAAGTCCTCTGAGGACTTGAAGAAAGCTTTCTTCGTCATTGACCAGGGCGCGAGTGGCTTCATTGAGGAGGAGGAGCTCAAGCTGTTCCTCCAGGTCTTCTCTGCTGGTGCCAGAGCTCTGACAGACGGACAGACCAAGGCCTTCCTGAAAGTTGGCGACGTTGATGGTGACAGCATGATCAGAGTTGACAAGTTTGCTGACCTTGTGAAGGCATAAGCGATCTTAGGAGTTGTGCTGTTGAAGAGATCCTCCTGGCCCCTTGCCTGTTAAATACTATATTTTTTTAATATTCATTTTATTTATGAATGTCACTGCAGACTCTTTTGTCTGTAACCCCACACCCCTAAAGCGTGTTTACTGTTCATGTTTTTGAAAGACATTTTATGTTCATATTCAGCTGTGTGCAAACCTTTACGATCTACTTGCACTTCTTGAAATGGAAATAAATTTACATTTTGATTAAAGAAATGTCATCATGTTTGGTGGCTAAGCATTACACCAGGGACCCAATTATTCACTCATAGAGAGGTCCTGCTGATACTACAGTATGACAGGGTTCATCAACTGCCACAGTACAGTACATATGCTTTTGCCACAGTACATACAGTATGCTTTTGTTTCATCCCAGCACTAACACGCCTGACACACTGCAGCCCTCCAAGGGAGGAGAGGAAGGATGAGGGGTAATTACAGCAGGCAGAGCGAAGAAGGAGATGGCGAAGACGCTGAAGCAGGAGGCGATGGCCTTCCCTATCCACGTCTGTGGAACTTTGTCCCCGTAGCCGATAGTGGTGACGGTAACCTGGAGACACACAGTGGGGAGGGTAATACCTCAGAGAAAAAAACAATGTGCTACATATGCTAATGCTAATTACAGTTCTAACATGAAGACTTACATTGGTATTTTAGTATTCAATACAGTATTTAATACATTATACATAAGCATGTAATACAGTATTTTCTTTACACTTCTCAATTGAAATATCTATCAGTACAGGCCTAAGTGATTTGTTAAAGGTTTAGAATAATGAAGTGTTGGGGTGGTAAAGACGTCATTTAACACAGTTCTTTCACAGCTCCTTCAGCGTTGGCTATAACAAGGCCGGGGGCAGATAATAAAGACAAGTTCATCAGACTTATTGGCCTCGCTCCCTGTCTGTCACCACTTAGCATTTGAAGTTCAACTCAATGGGAATACGATTCCAGAGGCCTATAATCCATGGTGAGTGTCGGAATTCCACAGGCGGGGGGGGGGGGGGGGGACAAATACCATTTGCATTTGCATGTACACCCACTCAGAAAGCTGAGCCAATTCTGACACATTCAGAGCCCACTTGGCTTACAGTGAGTGTCTATGGGGTGCCGTGTGACCCTGTGCTTGTGCGCAAACACAAAGAGGGTGATGTAAGATGAGATAGAACAAGAAGAAGTGGGGGTGGGGGTAGGGGATTTAATCCCTATCCAACAAATCCGATGACTAAACAATAGGCCCCGACATCAGTGTGTGGAATAGTCCACTCAACAACACCCCTGCGTTTGATTCAAAACCTCCCCAGCCGTAAGGGTGGTACTCAAAATGTGTGGCAAAACCTCTTCATTTTGCACAAAGGTCAAATGCGCCATCTCTAGTGCTTTGCTCATTGGGGCTCAGTGTATAGTGTGTGTGGCATCACCATACTAAGCCCTGTTTTGTTTGTTTTTACCATCTCTTGGTTTATAGTAAACATTGTAATCCCTGCAGTGCACACTGCCTTTCTTTCTGTATCAGTCAGTCAGTCAGTCAGTCAGTCTCTCTCTCTCTCTTTCTCTCTCGTTGAACAGAGAGATGGTGAAGAGCCAGATCAAACACCCTAGTCTTCTGCTTGGATGGGGTAGCTGCAGCAGTGTGAGAAGAAAAGAGAGAGGGGATATGATTCATGCCATTGGCCTGTAGGCCTGTAGGCCCGTCCTAGGCTACAGCTGTGCCCTGCACCTGCACATCGCACTGTGGAAAACAATCTGAGGGAGGGAATACACTTGGAAACACATAATTATCTCTCTCACACACACACACACACGCACGCACGCACGCACGCACGCACGCACACACACACACACACACACACACACACACACACACACACACACACACACACACACCAAACCTATTGGCATGGCATATCCACAAGTCTCAAGTTTACAGACTCGCAAAAACAAAAGAAGAGCAAAGAGCCCCTATTGCGATTGATTTGTCTTCACTGTGAACAGCTTTTCTTCACCCTTCCATAGAGCGCTGAGGAGCCCCCAATGTTTCTAACCCTCATCACAAAACAGGTAGTAATCCCACAATTAAAGTTTTAATTAAAGGGACTGACACTTTATAATGGGCGCTCTTAAAAAGGTCTTTCAGCCCAAAGAGAGCAGAGAGTTGAATGAGGTTATTGCCAGTCTTTTGTTGTGTGCAGATCCCCCACACAAGACTACCATAGGTTTCTCATTACCCGTGCCTTCAATTCAACAGTTTAATTAACTGAACTGTGGAAACTTGACCCAGGCCACGGGATTGGAGGGAAATAGCCAAAACAACTAGGCCTTTGCAATTGAGTATTGCAGTAACTCCGCACGTTAGCCGCAAATGGAAGAATGAATAGGGTGTTGAGTTAAAACATCTGTCCAACTTCTCTGGGGTGGTCATCCTTCACAATCCTTCCAACTCTCCTATTTACCATCGAATTCCAGCTTCAGAAACATTATGCATTTCTTTTAAAAAACAGTCCCTTTTAAACCCGGCAACATAGCTTTGTGTGACTTAATATTAAAAGAACTCATTTGAGAGTGCTAGCTCTCATAATTTGAATCATAATCATAGTTGCCTTACCACACCCCACCATAGGGCATCAGCGTAGCTCGAGAAGCCAGTCCTGCCCTCCTCATCCACAGCATCCTTCTCCGCCAGGTACACAAAGTAGGAGGAGAAGATCAGGCCCAGGAAGCCGATGTACAGTGTAGTAATCAGCTCCTGATACACAGAGGAAACACACATCAAAAGAAGATGTGTAAACTATAATGTGCAGGCTTATTCAATAAACAGAGCCAAGACAATGGACTGTACCGTATATCGATTCCCTATGCATTGCATTTGACACATAGTGGCCTAATATACAGTGCAGGTGTTTATGAAAACAAAACAAAATCTATCAAAAAAATTTATGAGTCGTAGTACATCATTTGATGAATTTGATCTAATCACATGATGATTAGATGAGAGGGCATACATCAAGATTACATCTCTGTTCAGTATGTTCTTAGGAAAGAACATTCAACAACTGGACCGGAATGAGGGAAAAGGAGGGAAAGAAAAGAAGAGGAAAGCCGATCAGCCTGACTACTGTATCCCCCTCTCTCTTTCTCCTTATAAAGCCAGGTCTCAATGGTTGTATCAGAGGAATCTAGGATTGTGCACCACCGCCTCTGCGGTAATCAGTGGTGGTAAATGTACCATGGAGGACAACACACACACAGCCCTTAACCAGGCAGGTGTGTGTGTGTGTGTGTGTGTGTGTGTGTGTGTGTGTGTGTGTGTGTGTGTGTGTGTGTGTGTGTGTGTGTGTGTGTGTGTGTGTGTGTGTGTGTATGTGTGTGTGTGTGTAGGCATGCAGGAGGGCATGCCTACACACAAGTGAAGTGCGCTCATCCTCTGGAAGAAATGGTAGCAATGTGCACAAGCTGACCACAGGGTCCAAGCCAGGGAAAGCCTTATTTGGTTAAGAAATTCCCCGCCACTGTTTTTCTTTATTTTTTTTTTATTTCCCATGCCACATCATCTGACCATGTGTAATCAACTCATCTACTGCTGTACCTTGCAGTTGTTATCTGCCATATGATAAATATCTGAGGAGAGGACATACTTAATAGTTGTCCAATGACTTCATTAATCATTAATTGTGTTCCTGAAAACCCTTTTGAAACATAATTTACTGTACTATACATCATTTACTAAAGTGATCCCCACCTGTCGATGGATGAAGACTACGGATCCCAGAAGCCTCCAGGTGCCACCCTGTCGATCCACATGCAGCATGCGCAGGATCTGGAGGAAGCGGATCCCCCTGCAACACAGAGGACAAGGGATGGGAATGCCAATCACATTTTACATCAATTAAATATGTATTTTCTGTTCTCTCCGTGACTTCTTGATTTACAAATAAATAAATATGATCTGAAATATCATATTACCTGATGGCAGATGTGGCAAACACTTGGCCATTGGAGCCTACACCCAGCACTATGACTGAGGCTATGACCACAATCAAATCTGTGGAAAAGACAGCAGAGACCAGCTGTAGTGTATTGTGTGCTCCAATGCACTGGCATCTCATTCACTTCACTCACATTCATCTAAATGGTCATTCGGATACAAAACTCAAAGAAATGTAATTATTTAATTTGACAAAAACATTTAACAGCAGCATTTGATTGCATGAAACATGCTGTGAAATCTAACAGAGGAGGCGCACCTATGATAGATATGGGTTTCCTGATAAAGCGCAGTCGTCCCTTGAACCCCACATATTTGCTTCGGCAGCCGGCAGACCAGAGACGGACCACATATTCTGTACCAAAGAACAGTACCAGCACAATCTCCTGTGGATCACAAATACAAGCAGAGAGAACCGTTAAGACTATTAGGACTGAAACAAAGCAATGAAATGAGTCCAATAAGACTACATTACCCCTTATCACACTACAGAGCCCAACCAAGCTGAGCCGAGCTGAGCTGTACCGTTCTGGCCTGTTTACACATCCAACACAGTTGCATTAACTAACAGTACTGGAAAGGACAATGTGAACAAAAAATATCGACGCCAGCACAGTATGGTTCAGGTGGGCCTTGTAGTGTGGAAAGTCCAGAAGAGTGAATTCTGAGTCCAGTGCAATCAAGCATAGATTTTAGTGCATGATAACATATTGGTGGGGGTAGACAGGTGTATTGAAGGAGAGGGGGGGGGGGGGGGACCAAGGTGGTCTTTTGGTAGGGCGCCATTCATATGAGCCCACCCACCAGGGTAAAGAGCGAGCGTTGATAACATCTGTGATGATGACAGCTCATATTCAGTCAGGGTCAATGGCTCAATGATTGAAGCCTGGTGACGTCCCTCAGCAGGATATGAATGGTGGGTAACGTACATGCTTATCAGGTGGGGTGTATTTGAGCTCTTCATCTTCACACATCTGGTGTTTGGGTTGTTGTGAATGTAGACCATATCTGTATATCACGTTAAGTACATGATAGTGCCGCATTGTGTGTGTGTGTGTGTGTGTGTGTGTGTGTGTGTGTGTGTGTGTGTGTGGGTGTGTGTGTGTGTGTGTGTGTGTGTGTGTGTGTGTGTGTGTGTGTATGTACCCTCGTCAGGGTGCCCTGTGTGGATGTGCTGCTGACAGACAGGTCTCATTGGCGGAGCAGGTGAAGGGGGTGGCCATGGCTCAAAGCTTGTGTGTGACAAGACTTGTCTATCTGACGGATCTTTTTCATGACCACCATGTCTCCATAATATTTGGCCACCTAACCCTCAGTAATGGCCTTACTCATGTGGGTGGCCGTCCCTTTGCTTGCTTGAACTGGCTGCTCCATGGCTCCCCCAACATGAAACATAATATCACAGACCCTGCTGCAACAACATAACACTACCCTCACAAAAACAATGACCTGTCACTCACCCTCAAGACATCTTCACCTACTGTGACTGCCACAAGTTACAATATCCTATCAATAGCATCTCACAGGAACAGGGAAAACACACTGTAATATAAATTTAGCATTCATAATTACCAAACATAAATAGTTTTGTGATTGATAAACAGGGAATGAGAGAGAAGGTTCATTTGGTTTCTACAACCTTTGTTGAGTTTGACTTGACCGACTAGCACAGCCTGTTTGCTGAGAAGAGCGAGTGAGAGACCAAATTTCATTGCCCTGCATTGTGTCTATATAACATTGGACCCTTCATGGTTATTTGTGTCTAAAAGGTGTCAATGTCCTTACTGCCAAGGCTATTTTCCCACACCTGTCCCAAACCGACTTGTCCCCAGGTTTCAGAGGATGGGAGATAAGGTTGTTTGTTTGCAATGGCTTGTCAAATTTAAAGGAACCCCTTGTAAATACACACGACATGTTCAATGGGAACATAAAACATAGATTTAACAAACTACCAGTCAGTGTTGAGAATATGAGTTGGATAATACTTAATGCTACAGTCCTATTTCCTGTAGTAAATAGTGCTACTTCTTGCAATCCAAAGAAACAGTTATTTTGGTTAATTGTGCAATTAATAGTCATTATGACATTTCAAAGTAAGAATCAGCTTAATTTGGCAAATTGAGTTGGATTACAATAATTCCCTAAAATGGGTCACACGGAGGTCATGAACCGGTAACTACAGTAGATGTTTGTTAAAAACAGCCGGCAGTTTCATTTTATGTCCCGTAATCTCATAAAGCCAACCTGGAACAGAGCTTATTCAGAGTCTAGAGTGTTATCAGACTGAAATGTCATTAGACTGTTTCATCTGTGTCCCACTGCAAGAGAGATGGGCTTTTACTGCACACAAACGGCTGTGTGAAGTAGACATGGTAGCCATGAAGGACGGCGGTGCTTGCATAACCTACAGATGGTAGGCTACTAACACTTGGACAGGCTAACTAGAAACCAGGCTAACTAGATTTGGTTCCCACAACGTTACTACCAGGGTTAGAGATTGTGTTCTCCTAACCTGGTTTTGTTCAGTTTTTCAATTGTTTTCAGAATGTTCAGCTGTACAGTAGATACACGTATTATACTTATTAAAGGGCGGTTGTGACTAATGTTTGCACAATCGAGGTCAGAATTCAGTTCCCCAATTATTTTAAATGATGATAGCTTAATCAATATACAAATGATGTGGTACTGTACTAACGTCAAGAGAGCAGAGACAGGTTTACTCTACAGAGCCAAAACAAACTGAGCCGAGCTGAGCTGCGCTAGGCTGGATCATCAAAGCTCAGTTCAGGCTGGCCCTGCATCGTGTGTAAAGCCTCTAAGGGTCTATATGGAACAATATGAGTTACAATATGAGCCTAGTTTTTGGTAAGAGGCTTTGATGTGCCAAACAGCTGTGATGTGATCGGACCTGGAGGGGAGAGGAGGAGAGGAGGGAGAGACTAGAGCGACTAGAGTGACACGTGATGGATGTCTGTGCACCCCGCTGGGCCTGGCTAGCTTTACTTTGGCAGCCGTCTTGAAAGCCAAATATCCTCAAGGACTAATGTCCTCTCTGCCATCCAAAACAAGCAAGCCCTGATTCATGGATGTCAGCTAACCTAGAACTAGCTAAGTATAGCCACTCTACGACAAATATCCCCATCGTGACACACACATGCACGCATACAGGCACACACGATACACAAACACATAGACACACAGACACATACACACACACACACACACACACACACACACACACGCACACACACACGCACACACACACACACACACACACACACACACACATACACACACACACACACACACACACACACACACACACACACACACACACACATACATACACACACACACACGCAGACGCACCAACAATGGGGTTCAATGGGGTTTAAGTGTTACAATAACTGTGAAATGTCATCTGCAAGATATTTGATCAGGTCTTTATGTCTTCCTTGCTACCCCACTAGGTTTTTTTTTTTAACAACAGTAGTGCCATCTCTCTCTCTACGAGTGTAATGAAGCAACAGAGAGCTCTTCTTCCAGGGTGTAAATAAATGAATAACTCCTGTAGATCCTCCAAAGGGCACTGGCCAAAAGTTTAGAGAACACAGTGTACACTCCTGTCCTCCCAATGCCCCCACACTCGTGATGAGGTGTGTGTGTGTGTGTGTGTGTGTGTGTGTGTGTGTGTGTGTGTGTGTGTGTGTGTGTGTGTGTGTGTGTGTGTGTTCTGTGTGTCTGTGTGTGTGTGTGTGTGTCTGTGTGTTTATGTTTATGAGTGCCTGTGAGAGAAGGATGATGCAAACTCTTTGTCTTGGTTCCAAATAAGGGCTGTATTTACTGTCAGCACTGGATTTATTGCATCACTTAGCCTACAGTATCAGTATATAATCTAACAAACCAAGAGAGTTGGTAGAGTGAAGTTAATAATGACCAATAAATAGTATTCAAACCTTCACCTTTAGAAAACCCTCTTTTTTTATTGTGAGTTTTTCCAGTTTCCTGAGAATACAGTACAGTCCTGAACATCTGATAAACGTCATCTCTTCGCTGAATTATGCTATTACGTCTGTAAAGTTGAAGAATGCTAACTGTGCACTGTCTGTGCTCCAACTTTCTGTGCCGTGTAATTGCTTATCTACCTTTGAGTTAAATTTAAGATGGTGGTTATTCTTCCAATCCAAGATGTTCTATCCCCATCATGTGGATGTTTATAGAATTACAATGAGACTCAACTGAATCACCTTGGATCACAGCAAAGCTGTACAGCATTGTGTCAATAGTTTCATACTTTTTGTTATATAACAACAGAGTGTTGTGTTGAGGAAAGAACACATTATTGTCCATTATAATAATAGGAGTTAAATTAATGTACAGCATTTTGTGCTAGAGGCTTGTAGGTACACCTGTTCAAGTGTCCTTATTCTATTATAATAATGACAAAAAAACAACTTAATGCAATTGTCAGTGCTAAATAACAGTGTACCAACTACAAGTAATCACAGCATTACTACAGAGTACACAGTCATAAATCCACTCACCATCCAGAAGAGGGTTCCAGAGGCGAAGTCGGCATAGAATTCTATGGTGGACAGGACACTGAAGATAAGACACACCAGGACCATGACGAAACTGTGGAGGGGAAACAATAGTAAATCTTAGCCATTTGTTATTATCACTCCATACAAATGATCAGTCGTAGATGTCTGTTCACAATGGAATGTAAGAAAAACTTGAATTGAACTGACAATGTATAAAGAAAATACAAAAAAATAAAATAATATACAAAAATAAAATGTTAAAATAATTTGTAAAAAAATACAATAAAATCTGTCCAGGGTTGGGGTCAGTCAATTCAGAAAGAGATTTTAATTTACAAAAGAAAAAACGCCAGATCATTGTTTGTCGTTACAAGTCAATCTCGCCCTCGGCCACTTAGCAGCACTTCGTTTCCTGTAACATTATTCTGTCTTACCGCGTTCTTTCTATGCTACAGGACCACTTCCCGGTTTCTGCCTGCCAGCCTGCCTGCCCGTCTACCTACCCTGTCCTGCCTACCTGCCCTGTCTGCCTGTCTACTTGTCCTGCCCGCTCTGCCTTGGCCTGCCCGCTCTGTCTGCCCTGCCCTGCCCTGTCTGCCTGTCTACTTGTCCTGCCCACTCTGCCTTGTCCTGCCCGCTCTGTCTGCCCTGCCCTACCTGCCCTGTCTGCCTGTCTACTTGCCTGCCTGCCCTGCCTGCCCTGTCTACCTGCCTGCCTGGCCGCTCTACCCTGCCTACCCTGTCTGCCTGCCTGCCTTGTCTGCCCTGCCTGCCTGTCCTGCCTGTCCTGCTACCCTACCCGCTTGCCATTCCACCCTGCTACTCCGTTCCCCAATATTCCCTCATTAAAACCGGATTTTAGGCAATAAGATATTAAAACAACAACTGAAAATGGCTGCAGTATAGGCCTGGCAGAGCATCACCAGAGAAGATACCCAGCGTCTGGTGGGGTCAATGGGTTGGAGACTTCAGGCAGTTATTGCATGAAAAGGATTGTGAGTGCTTAATTTGGACATTTGATACATTTGTGGCATTACTTTTGGGTACCCTGAAATAGGGGGACTATGCATAAAAAGTGGTGTAATTTCTGAATGGTGAAACCAATATGTACCCAAATACCATGAAATAAAAGCTGAGAATCTCTACTTGACCCTTTGTTGGATTTCAAATGCAACGTTTGGAGTGTAGAGCAGAAAACATGCTTCACTGCCCCATTACTTACGCAGGGCACTGTATCTATATATCTATCTATAGTGCTATAAACCCAGCAGCCATACCACCCTGCATCCCACTGCTGTCTTCTCTGGGAAGCTAAGCAGCGTATGCCTCGGTTGATCCTTGGACGATTATCACCACTAACAGCTGATGTGTGCTGAGCTTTCTAGTGCATAATGGCTGCCAAGGCATCACTTAAGTGGGTGCTTCACATTAGTAGTGATGCGGTGAAAGTCGCTATATAAATGCAGTATGAGTCAAACAAGGCCTTGACATACGATCAGTTTATATAGAGAAGGATTTAAAAAAATGCTACTGCATAGGCTATAGAGAGGTACTGTCATGCTGAATTCATGTATTCTGTGAGTAAATCCTTTATGAAGAAAGAACAGATGTTGATACATGGTAACCGCATTGCAGCATTTAGGCAACCAACAATTTTCATCAAACATATCCTCTGTGTCTCTGACATTTACTCCTGTTAGGATTAACACACATATGGGGGAAATCATCAAAAGAGAGAAAATGAATTTTGGTAATCTGATAAATCCTCTGTAATATCCTGAGTCATAGAGAATATTGTTATGCTGGTTCATAGTTGACATGCGTTTTTTATTCAAGGGCATTTTCTATATCTGGGGAGAAACTGTAAATAGTTAATAATTATGATGTCATCTTTATCTGGGTCACACACAAGTGTCTATTTTCTGCAAAACGTCCCTCAGACGTTATTGCTGTTTCTTACAGAGTGTAGCAGAATCACTTATGAAGTATCTCCTTTGATTGGATTGTTCATCAATCGGATCCCCAAAAGTTGCAATTGTACTGTATTGTGTGGTATGATCAATAGAAGCCCTGGGCCCTCATTACTTACTCATTACCAAAGTACCCAGAGTGAGGTTTGAAAACGTAAATTTGTTACGTTAGTGTAACAAACATAGTGCACTGGTTGTGTTTAGTCAGAACTTAAGAATCATTAGAATACAACATTTTGTATTTGAAAGAGTTTACGTAGTGAATATAACATATTGACAGACATAATTGGTGTAACTACAGCCTACATACTATTAAAAAAAATGCTGTCAAATATGAAGCACCAGTGGTTGTAAAACAAGTAAAATAGAACACAAATCTGAAGCAATAATGACATATTAAAATATACTGTAAGTATACATGTATGCAAGAAGGTCTATACACCAGTAATTTGCTAAAGTAAAAGTAAAAAAAATGTTGCAAATGCATCAGTAAATTCCACAGATAAATTTGTTGGCTCTTATGCTCCACCATGCAAATCACATTCTAAGCAAATATTGATGTTGTCTCCTGGGTTATAACAACCAATCGAGTTCCACACAAAAGTGTTCCAAATGTCTGTGATAGGGGTGAATATGTCTCCCTGCATGTGGATCTCGCAGACACACATAGGCTACTGTAGCCTACATACACACACAGGTAGAGAAATACACACACAGGTAGAGAAATACACACACAGGGGGCTTTAGTAAAACAAAAGTAATAAGCCTGTGTTTGACATACGGATGTGATGATTGGTATGTGTCTGTTCTTCGCAGGCTAGGTGCATGTAGCTCATGTTTCTATTCACAAGTAATCTCTTTGATTATGCAAATAACTGTTATTGCCTGTCTATGTTGCTGATATTGCCATTGCAGTTGAAATGGGAGAGCCATTCATAACTGTAAGGTCAGTTTCGATTCACCATGGTGAGGGTAAAGCTACTGTGAAGGCACAGGTGTTAATCGCACCTCAGGACAAGTCCCAGTTGACTATACATCTGTCTATACTGTAAGACTATACAAATTCCAGATTTTTTAACTGTAACAATGCTATTATATTAAAAACAGATATTAAGGAAAAGTCAAGGAAGAGGGGGACATGGGTTTCACAACAGCAGAGAATTTTATTATAGTGTCACATCGCGTCTGTGGACCTCCCATTGGTAGCAAAACAAGGAAATACACCAACATCATTGTCTTAGCTCTTGGAAGAATAAAAGGAAGGTAGTTACAACTCAAAATATGAAGCCATGAGAGGACTGAGATACAAAGAGACAACATGACCAATCTCTGAGACCAGCAAAATCAATTCCACTTATCCAATGAACTTGTTTGAAGTATGTTTTAAAACCTCTTGGAATGTCTCAAACGGGAAATTCTGTGTCAGAGTGGAATATAGACAGAAAAAAAACAAAAAACAAATCCTGACTACTGTAGGTACCATGCCAAAAACAAACAGTCATAATTATGTAAGATTAACAGCAGGCCAGAGTCCTTTTTTATCAGAATATTCAGCACATAGACTCAGAGAAGAGTCCTAATATCCTAAAGCCACGGCAGCCTGACGCCCCGGGGAGGTGTTTGTGTTTGTGACCAAACGAGGTCAGAACCATTTAGAGAACCTTATTTGGAAGGACAAACCCCTGGGATTTGATTAAAGCAAAACAGCTGGTGGTTTAGCCAGCATTATTGACCGCAGTATATCCCTCAGCAGCCCCTCAAACCAAGTACATTATGAGCCTGCCAACCCCCTATCTGCAGCTTAGAGCCATTCACGCTAGCACCAAAAATAATCTCAGAGGAGGGATGCTGTGAGGAAGTATTGCATGTGTGTACCTGTATTGCCCCCCCCCCCTCCCAGTGTATTACTGTGTGAGGTCACTGGCCTTCCTGGGGAGTAGCACTGCAAGGCAAGAACGTCTGTCATAATCAGTGACGTCAAACCATTTGGCCAAAAATCCACTATCTGTCCCCCTGATTCCTGGGAACTGGAAGCTTATTCCAACAGTGAAAGTCAGTCAGCTTATAACTGTGGAATATGATCAAGCAAAATATATATGTATCAGTATATGACCCAGTGCAAAACATGTGTGTCCTCCACTTCCACCCAGCCTGTGCCAGTATCTCTCTCTCTCCTGTCTGTCTGTGTGTGTTTGTGTGTGTTTGTGTGTGTTTGTGTGTGTGTGGCCGTGGCACAGGCTCCAGCGATCAGTCTTGTCATCTTCTCCACCTGCTCGGTCTTCTCACTTGTGGTTCATCACCTCATCTACTCACAGTATTTAAACCCCGGATTCCCATCCACTCATCACCAGATCGTTGTTAGTCGTTATAAGACCACTTCCCGGTTTCTGTCTACCTGCATGCCAGCCTGCCCTGCCTGCCTGTCTACTTGTCCTGCCTGCCCTGCCTGCCCTGCCTACCTGCCCTACTTACCCTGTCTACCTGTCCTGCCTGCCCTGTCTACCTGTCCTGCCTGCCCTGTCTACCTGCCCTGCCTGCCCTGTCTGCCCTACCTGCCTGCCTTGCCTACCTGCCTGCCTGTGTCTGCCCTGTCTACCTGCCCTGCCTGCCCTGTCTGCCCTGCCTGCCTGCCCTGTCTGCCTGCTACCCTACCCTGCTTGCCATTCCACCCTGCTACTCCGTTCGCCCCTATTCCCTCATTAAAACCTGATTCTTTTATATTTGTGTCCGGTCTCTGTGTCGTGCGCTTGGGTTCCTTAGCTCTGACTGTAACAGCTGGGATGAATGCTAGAGCCACAGTGCTTGATTAGAGCAAGCTTAGCTGAAGGATCCAGGTTTTATGTAATCATACAAAAGGCCATTGCACCCCTTTGGGTTTAAGAAACTTCAGCCCTTTGGGTTTAAGAAACTTCAGGAACCCTTTCTATGAGGCACACACATATAACACATTATAGGCATGTATGACCCCTTATTATGTCATTATAATACATCATATTATGTTACTCTATGTATGTCTATAAGAAATATTTTAAACTGACAGGAAATGGCTCATAATAGCTCATTATGAGATAATATAAGACAGTATAATGCAGTCATGTACATGCTTATTACAAGTCTCAAGTTTAACCAGGCTCCAACATCCTGTAATATACGTGGAGGGATTGTGACCAAACTAACGGGAGCTTGTCTTCTCTCACCACCACTTAATTCACCGGTATCTGCGGCTACTTTACTTATTAACTGTGGCTAGTTTACTTTACTTACGGCATATTAGTTATTCATAGTCAGTCACTGCTTCCTAGAAGTACTTGTGGAAATACTTGCACTAGATTACAACTCAGCTCCTCGAGAGCACAGTGCATTGAGTTAACTAGTTTACTTAATAGAGAGTATCTGCTCAAATATGCTGTGAGGCCAAATTGGACTTAAATAATTCAAATAGCCATACAGTCCATGGCACATCACTTGATTCTCAAACATTTTGGAATACTACTGTCCATTTTTTAAAAGGCAAGATTTGTTTGGGACCACTTGGCTTCAGGAACCTGAGCCAGGCTGTGAAATAGACAACCCTCTCTTCGATCATAACATCTGACCAGCCTGCTCTGAGAGACAGGACCTCCTCAATCTATGGAGCTTAGGGTGGATTACACTTCAGCATCCATCCATCCATCCATAGAAACGAAAAAACATTTTATTGAGGCTTAGCTATCTTGTCTACTTATCTACTAACACTGTAGATAACATCATAGGAGATCAGCACAGCGTCATTCAGTCAGCCACCACATAGGTCTTAATCAACACCCACTAGACCTGTTGGGTCTCCGTTGTAGGTCAGACACAGCATGATGGAAATCAGTTTACTGCGTTCACCTTGGTTTACCTAAGTATGATGGGAACTGATGAGTGTACATGATGGAGTACTTTATTACTGGAGTGGTAATAAGTGAAGCAGACAGGTCAGACCACATATCATTAGTAAACTGTATTTCCATTGGCCAGAGCAATTGAGGATGTGATGAAGAAGCCCGAAACTTGAGGTCACTGGAAGCAAACACAAGCCTTGTCTCCTGTGTTAGATAAGAGCCACGGGACCAAACATGGACCAGATCTCATAGGATGTCTGTGTCTGTGCTCTGGTGCGTCTGCCTGCTGACTTGACTAAGCTGCATGTCATTGCATAAGACTCTTTACGGACACCTGTCCATCCATGTACGCTGGACGCTGGCCCTGGCCCCGGCCTTAAACAGATAAGAGAGTGATGGATTTGGCTGAAGTCGCTGGCATGCAACCACTCGTCTCTCTATCCATCTGTGTCTCTCTATCTGTGTCATCCTAATGAAGAGCAGGCCTATTAGTCTGTCATGGCTGCTGCCCAGGGCTCTTTATGCTTGCCTTTCTCTCCCTGGCAGCCCGACGGATGGCAAAAGAAAAGGGCCAACATTGATACTCATTGACAAGTAAGAGTTACTTAAAGAAGCGTCAGCAAGGATCAATCAGAGGGGTTTAATTTTGAACGAGCCTGGTCTCGGGTTCTCTTGTGTGAGCGGGAACACTATAGTTTCAATTACTGCTCGAGGGGATTAGCAGTGAGTCCAACACAACAGGCACGGAGAGGAAAACAAGAGGCAGTCCTCTCAATGCAGTTTCCATTCAATTGTGCCATGAGTGACATGAATATTCAACTAAACGGTTTCACTTGAATGATCAGAGCAGTGGAATTGACATTTCTGCTTGTATAGAGAATAATTCTATCAAGGTCTTGAACCCCACTTATTCATCATCACATCATTACATAACCTGAAATGATTGCATGAAACATGCAACATGATTTTCTATAAATAGCTACATAAATGTAAACAGAAGAGCTTAAAGTGATAATTAATTTTTTTACACCTTACAGTATAGTCAGATGGTTACTTATCCTGAAAGTAGTCCATGGGCTAGAAGAAACTGTAATCCATGGCTGTTTAAAAAATTCAGCTAACTTTAGCCACAGCTAACAAACAAACAATAGGAGTGATGGGGGCAATTAGATAAAGTTCAAAATTGCATGGCCAAATCAACTCAAATTAACCTTCTGACTTACTTTGAGGTGATTTGGACACAAATATTGAACATTGTCTAATTGCATCACTCCCATTGTTTTTTGTTAGCTATGGCTAAAGTTAGCTGGATTTCTCCTTGCCCATACACTGTACTACGTTCAGGGTAAGTAACCATCTGACTATGTTGTAAGACTATACTGTAAAAAAAAAAAGAAGAAAAAAAGAACTATCCCTTTAAATTCCATGTTTAACATCCAGTCCACTATATAACTCAGTATCACAATCAGAAAGTTAACCATTTTAAACACACACCAGTGGCAAAAAAACCCAGCTTCCAAAGTTTAGATATCACATATAGTCTATGTATAAAACCAGCATCAAAGAAACATCCAAGTCTGACAACAGTGTGTCAACCGAGAATCAAAATGAAACCACTGAAATTCAAGAATGAAACCTGACAGAGAATGGAGAAGAAATAATGATTTTCTACAGTAAGAACTAACAAGAAAGAATGCTGTTATGTCTGTTTTAACTAAGAGCCCATGTGTTTCCCTGTTGGACAGATAAGCAGCAGGTCTGTCATGTTTCATGCATGAGGAGGCTGATTTGTTGAGGGGAACAGAGAGCACGGCCAACAGGAGCCTAAGGTGTGGTTGACAGGATCGTGTTGACCTCCTTCTGGTTCGTAGTCTTAAGACACTCACTGTAGATACCCTTAGGCCACAGACACCTCTCCTTTTGTTACTGGATGACCAGAACATATACCTTACAGGCAGCAGCACTAGCTGTAATTAACAAGCAAGGAGGTGGATCTTAGAAGTAATTGACTCCATGTGTTTTAAAGACGGATGTGGCAAATCCTATTGTGTTTGATTTCTGAATTGATACAGCTAGTGATTGGCTGGTCCAAATGTTTGACCTTTGACTTATGCAGTACGTCTACAATCCTGCCTTCACTTATTCAGCTCTACAAAGTCATGAAAAATCATATCATATATATGATCATAGATAGACTACATCATTTGGATGACAGTAATTTGTCACATTTGTTTCATTGGGAAAGTCATGCACAATTTGCAATAATCTCTGCTTCACAAATTCAAAAACATGTATTGAGAGCCATGAATTCTTGAAGTTCAAATTGTAAAGTCATCCAAAAGATGCTATACTTGGATATATGTGCAAGTGCCTAGCCTGACCTCTTAGCTGTGTTAAAATAAACAGAAGTACTGTTACTCACACCAAGAAATGGTAGAGAAAGCATCTCAATCCAGCGGGTCTCTCTAGGAAGTTGTAGACATCCCCCTGCATGCTAGTCTTGGTCACGTAGCGGCTCTGGAAGCGTTTTTGAGGGTGCAGGAGGAGGGCAGAGGGAGGAGGGCAGGAGGAGGAAGAAGGCTGGCCAACGTGGTGGTCGATCTGCAGCACTGGGTCCTTTGTGTCCGTCGGCCGGGTGCAGGGAATGCCTGATCCATTATTCACCACTGAGGAGTCCTGTTCCAGTGAAACAGGAGAGTAGTGGCTGTGGATGCTGTGACTATCAGTGGTCTCCTCCAGGCTCCTGTCCTCGCTCAGGCTGAGGCTGGTGCTGGCGTGGCCGTTAGGCCCCGAGGCCTTGGACAACCCTCCACCACCGTAGTCTTTGTTCGCGCGGCACAGTAGGTAGAAGAGGCGTCCTCGACGCTCACCCATGATGAACAGCAGAAGTGTCTGACCCAGAAGGGCCTAGACTGGAGGTTAGGTGGATTGGAGCTGTGTAGGAGGGAGACACCAGGATGGGGAACACCACACCTAATGAGGCATATCTGCCCCAGAGGCAAAGCTCATGTAGTGTGTGGGACTACATGTGTGGCCAGATCTGCAGAGGAGGGAAATAGATCAGACAGGGGGGTAACTGTGACCTTGTAATACAGTACACAATCACTAACCATTGTCCTGGAGAGACACAGGGTTTGCAGGCTTCTGTTTCAGCTTAATGTAATAATTAGGCCACAGCTCTTCTAAGGACAGCTGTTCCACTCCTTATCTTTGACATTCAAGTGAATGCAGCAGTAAGGACAGTTAACATGATAGTAATGCAGCTAAAAAGCTAAGAATTGATCTCCAAAATGTATTCAAAAAACTTTGTGCCTTACCTGATCTTTAATTTTCCTAAATTATCTTTCCACTGATAATGAAATGTAGACAATGTCATACTGTATTAACAGACCTTCGTCTCTATGTAAGCCTACACTTCTTATTGTAAAACCTGATAGCACAATGCTAAGTGGGGCAGATAGCACAGCCCTTTTACCAATTCCTGACTAACAGAATACTATTAATTTCTGTGATTTAAGTGATGAATCTCTTCATTTTAGCAATTGACTTGAATTTACAGCAGTGGTCAGAAAAACTGGTCCTGAGAAGCTACAAGGTGTGCAGGATTTTGTTCCAGCACCCATTTCAGCTAATCAAGACCATAGCCTCATCAGAGAATCTCTGCAGTGGAAACTCCCACTCCTGCAAAACATTATATTTTGTACCAGCAGGGGATGCTAAAGACAGTAAGGGAAAATACATGAGCTCCAATGGAGATTTTCCCAATAATGGCTTTCGAAAATTATTTTAGATATTAAAAGGCAATCTCACTTATTTCAAAGGACAGTATACACATATGGTTAATATGAGGCAAATACAAATTAGTCCCCAAGTAGGAGTGCTAATCTATGCTGATCTAGGACGTCATAATCAATATGATTGTATGGACATGTAGGGACCTGATCATAGGTCAGCACTCCTACTCTGAGACACTTTGTGGATACTGGCCTACACTACACAACTTCCAAAAGGGTTCTTTTGCTGTCCCTGTAGGAGAAACTTTTCAAGAAACCTTATGGGTTCCCAAAATGGGTTCTTCAAAGGGTTCTCCCACAAGGACAGACGAAAACCCATTATGGTCCTAGGTAGCACCTTTTGTTCTAAGAGTGTAGGTCAGTCTCAGACTTTTCTCTCCTGGACCAAAAAGCAACCCAGAGTCTCATGACTTAGAAAGAGATCTAACAGGAGATTAATATTGCATGGGGATGGACAGGGGATTACAGCGAAAGTATGGATTTGGAGAAGTGTGGCATCTCATTATTACAGCTATTCTCTTTCACATGTGATCTGTGTTTACAGCATAACAATATACATGTTACTGTACAAAAGCATCATTTTATATGCACGCATGGGAGAATATGTGTATGCATGTGTTCATTTTCCACTGATGTTAAAATGAGTTTTTCCTACTCAAAAGCTAACAATGAGAGCATGTTATAATGGTTCATGGCTGAAAGTAATTTTACCATTCTGGGTTTGGTTACATAAACTCTATGTTAGTGGACCCACCACTGAGTGCAAACAATGAGGCTTATCTACTCCACCTAACTACACAGTCTACACAGTCTAAATGGTGTATTGTGATTATCACACAAGAAGCTACACTCTACACTATGTGAAGCATTGACCTGACCATTAAGTTAGGTCATTACTCAATAGTCTATCTGATGCAGCCTCACCTTTCCCTTTCTCTCCTATCCATCTTTTCTTCTCAGCAGACTGACAGAGTATTGCATCATCCATGGAAATGTCAAGTGCACTAATTAGCAGGGCTCAATACCCTCTCCTTAAAGACACTGAACAGGCTCTGAAAAGTGATGACCATTACAGGAAACTCACTAAAGCGGTCGGAAAAAACAAGTCTTTGACGTAGGAGCTGAAATGTAACTGGAGCTAACTGCCCCCGCCATGTCTGTCCACCACAGCTGAGGATGTGATGACAGTCGCCACCAGCACTCCTGTCTGTCTCCATAGATTGAGTTTCTCTGCTGTTATAAAGCCAGGATGGACAACCATTTACCACACAATAACTGTCAGACATAGGACTTTAGTTACAAAGGGATAAAATGTGTTATTGGAAAACTGGACACTGTGACATGGACACACAAATCCATCACTCATTCTATGCTAGAAATGGGCTCCCTTGCACAATTTCAGTGAAAGGCCTACATTATTTCACATTGTTCCTAACATTTGAAGTGGGCCTGATAAATATGACCAAAATAAAGTACTTATTGGAACTTCACCATCCTCTCACACTTATAGTGGTATTTTTACATCTTGATATCCACATTTTAGGATCAGAACTAAGATAAAGCTCAATGAAAAAGGATAGTGTGCATGATGATGTTTTTGAGCACATGATTTCATTTCAGGTAAATGCACATGAATTCCCACAATAATATGTGACTCAGTATAACTTCAACAAAGCTCACAGGCAACATTTTCTCTGTATCTTTTATGGGATGATATTTCTTGTTCCGTGGGATGATCAATTCACCATCTCCAAAATAAACAAATAAATAAACAAAATGACAGCCAACAAATATGAAAGTGTCACGGTCAGTATAGTACATAGAACTATGGTTCATTTGTTTTTTTATCTTAATTTCAAGAAGATGGGAATTGCAGTGTCACTTAATACCATTCACTCTACAGTACTTTGTAAATGGTGTCAACATTTACAGAGAAAAAGAAATCAACTTACCTCAGTTGAAGACAGAACTGAACTTTCCTTCAACATAAATTACCTATTGAATAAAGACCACAACAAACTTCCCTTCAAGACAAATTAGCCTACAGCATATACTATATATATATATATATATAATTTTTTTATAAAAAAAAAAAATTGCGTGTAAATTGATGGAGACAGAGCGCAACAAATAGGACCAAAGATGGGTTAATAAACCATCTTTTGTCCTTACTGTCCCTCGCCGATTGTTTCTTGAAGTGTAGTGCGTCTTTGTCAGTGCATGTGGTGTTTTCAAAACGGCAGCAGCTGGTGGATGCTGGTGACACATGTGGACAGAGCCTTTCATCGCGCTCACAGAAGCCTATCCACTTGACGCACGTGACCACGGCGATGAAAATGACTTTATTGCAGAAGATATTTACTTCCTAGACTTCTTTGATGACATGTTTATTATAACTTTTTTTAAATCATTATGTTTCATAGCCATGAAACATGATTTAATGGGTTTTGTATAGGCCTACTAAATTAATCTGCACAAATCCATCAATGTTCGAGGACAACGATAGCGATATGACTATGATGATGTTTAGGTCAGTGGCACATATAAATCAATGGGATGTCACCAAATAGCCACTAGAAGTCACCACTACAATTCACACTAGACGATCTATATATGGCTCTCTATAATTATGATTTCCATAACCAAAATGCAAATGTAATATTATCTAAGGCATACCATCAAGTACGAAAACAAACAACATGTATACTACTGAGGCTGTAATAGCCTACATTGTTTGGGGTGATATACTGAGAAAACAAGAGGAAGACTGTTCAGCTGTTCCAGGAAGATTGGCATCTCTACCAGCAGGGGGCACCGACACACGGCTTTGACTGTCTGTTTCGCCAGAGCTTCTTGAGCAAATACTTTCTGTTCCTCGCGCCTTGCCGTAGTGCTGTTTGACATTCTAAAAACATGGCTGCACATTCACTGAACAAAACTGCGATGTCCCTTGGCCGAATAAATTGTCACATTTTGGGAGTTCATGGTCGTAACCTGTTGAACAGGGTCACCTATGCGACAGCTTTATTAACTAACAATTCTAGTCCAAATAAAGCCCAAGGTGAGTTTTTGAATGCAATACCATGATTAGACCCCCATGCTACTTTGCTATCTACCTTGTTAGCATGTGCTAATGGAATGGATGATGATCATGTCATGTTTCATAGTATGACTATCCTGTATTTGCCTTTTTAAGGATATGGTGGTGGTGCACGCTCAGGTTATTGAACAACATTGTAACATAATATCAGCAATGATATTCAGGCTTGATCTAACTAAGGATCAGAGTTAATTGTTCTTTCTGTCTTTCTTCCTCATCAATTTCAGGATTCCCTGATAGAGGCAATAGAGGACCTTTCACCAGAAAACCAAAAAGAGAGGTGGGTTGAGTTGACTGCATTAGGGACACAGTTTTAAGAAGACAAACGATTGTCATGAGGGAAGAGAGGCATGAAATAAGGCTGATTCTTCGCACTACATTGTTATGTATAGACCTAAGGCTAATTCTCGAGATTAAACCAAGCTGTTCATTGATAGTCACCAAGACTCAAAGTTTTTGCACAGTTTACTAACATTATCACTCTCTCCTGCTCGTCCTTTTCTCCATGATGTGTCCCAGGCAGGGGAGCCCAGGACAGAGAGGATGCCTGTTGACCAGGACTGGACTGCAGTGTACCCGACTGCAGCCCCCTTCAGACAAGGCTCTGTGCCCCTGCCAGTGCGCATGGGCTACCCAGTGAAGAGGGGAGTGCCCCCTGAGAAGAAGGGCAACCTGGAGCTCATCAAGGTCAGAGTTCATGACCTGTCACCCGGTGTCCTGTCGAAGCTTGGTTCTGAAGGCATGACATTGGAAGGTTGACTTGAAATGATAAGTGACACCTTATAATGCAGTGTGATCTAAATTTTAAGTTGATCTGTTGAAATTATTACCTTTCTCAGATTCATAACAAACAGTACAAGATGAAAATCCCACTATACTATACACTGTAATGACAAGACATGATTGAACTACATGGTTCCCTTCAAGGCAATATTGTTTTTTTGTTATCACCAGCTACTCAATATACAAATACTAATAGTAAAGTTAACCGATCCTGCAGGACATGATATTAGAATTGTACTGTGGGTGGTAGTAGGTCTACTGCCTGCTGCAGGCCTTGGCTCTCTGTCCATGTCAGGATTACAGGCTGCTGTTTCTAGACAACCAGCCGCTCCATCTGGCCCCGGTCCACCTTCTGATTCTGTACCTAGGCCAGCAACAGCTGAACCCTTTGGGATATAACATTATTGATTTCATTTCCCCATGCTACCACAGGGAGGCTTAAAAGATTAGTCTAAGAATTGGGGTTTTGCTTGCTTGTTTTAGTTTTTGGTTTTAGGACAGTCGCCTACTTTGTGCATAAACAATTGCAGGGTCTGGCCACTGCAAAAGTTCATTGTGAGGGTCTGTTTTTGTGTGACTTGTGTTCTGTACTGTCTGTAAAGGAGGTGGTAGATTGTTGTTGTTGCTGCTGGTTAATTGTTGGTGCAGATACAGTACTTTGCTACAGTAGTAATTTGTGCGGTTGTACGTGAATGCAATCTCATCTAAATCGATTATCTCTTTCAGATTCCAAACTTTTTGCATTTAACACCAGCAGCCATAAAGAAACACTGCGAATCTCTGAAACGTGAGTCATAGTCTTGAACATTGGCAGGCCTTTATTTTATGTTGTGTGTTGCCTGATAACCTAACCCTAACTTCCATTACTGTAGTAATAATGAGTAGTATTGACTGTCTCCTTGTCTCCTCTCCGAAGCGTTCTGTACAGAATGGCCCTCAGCCCTGGACACAGAAGCTAAATGTGACGAGCACTTCCCCATCAAAATGGAGAGCAAGGAGTATGTGTCTACCGGCACCTCCCTCAGGAACCCATCTGCTCGCATTGTCAATCTCAAAGTAAGTGTCTTTCTGTCTCATACATGGTCTGTGAGTAGGTTTATCTTGCAGATTAAAATACTAGCGTTCAATTGTACACGTTTGACCTCTTCAGGCCACCTCTACTCTATGCAGGTTTATCCTCTTTGTGTAGGATCTCACTGACCTTTCTAGAAATGTGTCCATAACTCCTCAGAAAGATCTTATTTACACATACTATTTTCATAGCTTTGTCTATATGATTACAGCCAACAGCATGAACACTGCTCCTTAAAAGTAGCAGGGCTACTTAAGTAACTGTAACCAGGTGACAAAAAGCTAAATCGCCAGGTACAGAGAAATGTATTTTCATGTTTTTATTTTTCAGCTGAAATATGCAATTTCCACAATAATCACCAGCCATCTGCTCCACTGACACATTCCCCCCTTAGATTACGACCCTGAGGCTGGAATTATTCAGACATTAATCCCACTGGATTAGTCTGAGAATCAAAGATAGATTGCAGGATAAATCCCATGGAGCTAGGGGTCCGGATACATCTGAAACGGTATTGAGAGCGAGAGTCCGCGTCCTCACGCCAGGCCGACTGTCATTCAAAAATATACCCCCCCCACCCCCCAGATGAATGTGTGTACTATCTTACAATACGTGTGTTTTTTGTCAACACGTGGCACCAGCTGTAGAGCACACACCCACACAGTAGTAGTACCTGCACACATGCATTCATAATACAGATAAATTATGTTTTAAACTTCCCACATGAAACAATGTAATCATACAGTAATCTCTTTTGTTTACCCCCGATAAAGTAACAAAGGGTTTACAGGTCAGCCAAGGGCACATCACTGTAAATACGTTTGTTGAAAATATGGGGATTTGACCATTGGGGTCAGGGTCTTAAGTTGGAGATGAGTGACCTTTTCAGGTTGTTGATGTGGTTTGCATTGTGCTGGGACGATGCGATTTTATAATCGTTGTCTTGAAAAGTTCCATCATGTCTTGTTCTTCTCATCGGTCACACAGCTGTATGAATGCCAATTATTATAATCTTCAATGAATAACACAGTGATTACCTAGGGTAAGGGTTGAAAAAAAAAAAAGTATTTCTCTGTAGTTTCCTATTCAATTTGGAGACTTTGAGTTACAATAGAAGTGACTTATAGCTGAAGAGTTTGACATTAAATGTGGCACAGTATATTTATTCTTATGATTGTGTCAAAGGGTTTTGTGGTGGCTTTATTAATCAAGAGAAAACATCAGCTTCAGTATTAAAATGTCATGTCTCTGTCCACCCAGGTGAAGCTCTCAAGCCTGAACTTAGATGACCACGCACAGAAGAAGATGTTGAAACTTGTGGGAGAGAGGTACTGCAAAAAGACAGATATACTCGCCATCACTGCTGACAGGTAAGCAGCGTAGCATCCTAAGAAACATGTTTTTATGGATCAAATTTCCTCCTCTGGTTCGGGGTAATGCAAATAATAAATACATAATTGGTCCTTCTTCTCTGTGTATTGGTTCACACAATTGTCTTTTGAGTCATCATATTGGGATGGTTTCCCTTTCTTCCCTTCCCTCTGCCAGCTGCCCTGTGAGACAGCAGAATCATGACCACGCCATGTACCTTCTGACTGTCCTGTATCACGAATCTTGGGTATGTTTTTTAGTTTTTTCTAAATTACAGCCTAGGCAACTTGGGTCAATCCACATTACATAGCCCTGATCTGTAAAGCCACATTGTACATTATACAATCTAATTCAAGTCTCAGTTAGTACCAAACAATTTCAGTAGTTGAACTGCCCAGCTCACGTTTCAATGGGTGGCCAGACAGAGAGACAGATATACAGACACAGACTGGTACATAACTGTCCAGAGAATTAGAGGCTATTGATGGACCAAATAGATACCTGATACTGTTTTGCCACTCCGAGAGGTAAAGGGCTATGATATACATTAGGGCTTTGTAAGTGGAAAGAGCACCCACAGGTTTGATTGTTGCCTTTCAACTACGCCATTAATATTTCAGGGATTCACCATTCACAGGTATTGCCACCCCTCACACCCCCAATCCCCCCCACCCCCCCTACCTGGGGTGCTAGCCCAACCCCCTGGACATTCATCAAGAATGTTCTAACGTCATTGGTGCCTACTGCCCGCTATCACTTTCTCTTAGTCTGTTGAAAATTCCAAAGGTGTTGTGAGATCAGAGGAAATATAACACCTGACATTCTATATCATTGTGCGTAATACAGTGGGCTATGATGGCCACAGTGATATTATACTGTAATAAGTCACTTGTGCACAGGCAGTAGTTTTGTAAACAACTGTTCGATTGGTCCAGACCCCAAGGTTCTATTTCACCCTGTGAGCAACATGAGAGTGGAAACTGCCCTCCACGTTGACAGAAGAGATGTGCCATAGCAATAAAAGAAGGTTACACCTAGGGCCTGTGGAAAAGATGTGAAGATGTTGCCCTCTCCTTTCCACTCGATAACATTTATCTACAACAATCAACCTCACAACAGTTTGGCCACCAGAGAAATGTCTACCCTTCTCTCTTCATTGTGTGAAAGAATAAGCCCATTTGGCATGTATCAGGGTTAGATAATAGGCAGAAGGACGGCAAACAGCAGCATTGTCCCACTGACATTTCTTCTCAAACTGGAGAAAACAGTCCCCCGGATCAGATGTTGACCCTGACACTTATTTACAGTACACCAGCCACACCGCACTGGAGAAATCCGCCACCACTGAGGGTCACAAGCACAGGCACTTTTCACATGAAAGTACAGCCATAAGGGACTAAATGACTCTCCCTGTTGTGCAACTCCTTCCTTTGGGGTTTCTCGTAAGGCTGGGATTTGGCAAGTATAAAGCCTTGGCTTTTTTAACTCTGTGGGGAATGGTGTCAGAGCCGGGAAGCGGAACACTGTCCGCTGCCCTTTGGACATACAATGGAAGGCACAGTGCTGCCCGCCGTGCTGATGGAAGCTGTGAGAGTGGAGCCGTGCTCAGGTAGTAACGCAAGCCCACAAAGAGGCTGATTGTTACTCCTTGCTCACTCAAGGAGACGGACCCACTCTCAGCTCGCTAATTCCACTGTGTGGTAATCTGCCACAGCAGTGTCTTCCACCAACCCTGCTGGGCAGTGGGCACCAGAGGCTTCTGATCTCTCTGTCTGTCCTTCCCTTACCTAAACTGGAAAATGGAATGATACTCTGGGCTCCACCAATGAAAACAAATAATGTCTCCATAATGTCGAAAACAGGTGGCCGTTGGTCTGTGATCATGTCCATCATCTCCACCTTTTTCATTAGTTTGGCTGCACCCAGTTGAAACGGAAGCAATGACAGACATGGTTCAGACCAGTCGTCACTTCCCTCCATTTGGCTCGGTTGGACCGAAAAACACATTATTGGAATTATTTCCAATTCAATTGCTTAGAGTTGAAGAGGAAAAAATCCACAGGGTCAATATGGTGAGCTCTTAACCATCCCTATCTTACTCCGTGGAGATCGGAGATAATGTTGTATTAGTTCCAAACAGTCAGGCTGAAGACGAAAGGATAGAGAGAAACTCATCCCCACCCCATACCCTGGAAGGCTTGAACTCCAGCCGGCCTGGATATTATGCACCATATAGATGTAATGATAGTCATTAACCCCAAACACCTGGAGTGCAGGGAAGCTGAGGCTCTGCCGGCCCCTGCTTTAAGCTACCTACACAATGAGCCTTTTGTCCTTTGGGGAATGTGATGGGAGTGAGACAGGCTGTGGAGAGAGAACCACATATGGAGAAACACTATCTCTGTGAGAGGAGTGCACCACAGAGGGGTGAAGGGTTACCAGGTACCCTTAGAGGTACTATAATAACCATCAACATGAGAGGGACCATCACAGACCCCTGTGGGGGCCCCTTTTCTGAATGTGTTGCTCATCTCTCATTGCTGTCATATTTAGGAATAAACTAGTGATACCTGGTTAACATTTGTAGAAAGCTATGTAGCTAACAATGTTTTGACTGGTTCTGCTTGTTCTCTACAGAAAACCGAAGCTTGGGAGTTTGAGAAGACAGTGGCAGACATGGAAGAGTACAGCTGGGAGGACAGCCCCTCTCAGAAGAACACATTGGCCACATTGGTTCTCATGCAGGAGGCCAGAGAGGGGGAGGCAGTGAGGGAGGAGCTGCTGGGAAGACCAGAGGTGCTGGAGTATAAGGACTCGGTTACCAGGTTGAAGAACGAGGGAGAGAGCGAAAGCAGCGTGCTCCAGTACAGAGAAGCTGTGAAGAAACTTCTCAACCTCTAACATGTCCTTTATATGCTGTATACAGATACACACACGGGACAGTGACCAAGAGCAGTATGATCCACTATTTAGATCTTTCAAGAGGGCCTTCAAACAGTGAACACACAATATACTGTAGGCTTACAATGGAAAGACATTCTTGTGTCCAGACCAGATCAGTCCAGGTCCAATCACATCTGTACAAAGACCAGAGCTTAGCTGCCTCACCCTTGTTGATCAGGAAAACATAGGTGAAGTTCTTGGCATCTGATTTGACAACACGTAGCAGATGATGCCTGTAAACATCCCATGTGAAATATTTATTTACAAAAAATAAAATCGACATCTGTTGTTATACAAGTGTCTAATACCTGTGTTCTATGCTATTATTCAATGTAAAACTGAAAGCCTGAAGCAAAAATGTATTCATTGCATTGTAAATAAAATGCTTTCTTTTTCTCAAAGTTATTTTGGATGATAAACAAGTGCATTTACATCATTGCATACAGATGTACAGTTTTACCAGTTCTTTACCAGTACTTCCACCCCATCACAATTTCCCCCCAATCCATGGCTTCAATTCCCGCTTCAATTCCCACTTCACCACACCCCCCCCGGTCTCTCCCAGGGGACCAAGAACAAGCACCCTACTAAAAGGATGCCTTCAATGGCGGATTGATGAAAAGCACCAAACCCTTCAAAAGACTTTCTGCTCTGGTCCTGCAGTTCTGGGTCAGGAGAAACCCGATGCGCAAGAGAGATGTTCTGGAAGAGAGCATGGCGCTTGCCAGTAGGCCCAAACCTCCACTCCCACACAGCCCAGTGCATTTAGCAGCTTAGTGCCCTCTCTAAACAAACCTAGGCTTGTTATTGCTGCATGTCTTGGTTGGGAGCCCCCATCGATGCACTTAAGAGCAGAGCAGACAATCTATGGGGTTTGGCATCAACATTAGTTTGATCTCATTGGACCACATCAAAATGTAGGGCTGCCAAATGGACAGCATATCATCTTTCAGAAGGCAAATGACTGCAGAATACATCAGCAGTTTAGTGTAAAGCTATTACCGCAAACTGTAGCCCCAATCCTCACAACAGCTCCTAAAGTTTTGGCATGTATTTTCAGTATCTGTTTTTGTTTAGATAATTCTCTGTACTAGCCTTCATCCATACAATCTATCTCTCAAAGACCACTAAAATACATACATTAGTCACAACATAACATTGGAATGGAAGAGAAAATAATTACTGATTAATAACATTTTCATGCAGCTTCATAAAATAAAACTATCTCTACCAGTCTGTAGAGATCTCCAGTATGTGCATTAGAGCTTCAGCCATTTTTCCCCAAATGGTCCAGTTCACTCCCCACAGATTTCATTTGAAGTTGGATAATAAAAGCTTAAAAACATTCAGTTGTCAGATTAGTTTCCTGTGGTCCCATCTCATTTTGAACAAACAAATGTTCTCTAGTAAACACATTTGATTAAGAAAAGACTGCAGTTCTTGTAAAAGCAAGACCCCGTTCATGTTGACCCCATTATGTCACCTCACGAGCTCTCCCTGACGATGACATACTTTATGAGGCGCATGGAGCCGCCCTTCCCCCTCCAGGTGGTCCTGTAACGTCCCTTTCTCTTCCTCCGACCCCTCCAGCTAACCACCAGCAGGATGGAGCAACAGCAGCTCAGCAGCACCGTGGTGCAGGTCGCTATGGCAACCAGAAGGGTGTGGGCCGCTACATGCCATCCTGGTCCCAGGCCCCCAGGGGTCTCCCCGCTGGCCCCCTGACCTCCCTCTACACCTGCTGTATGGTTCCTCCCCTGATAGCCCTTGGTGTCATTGGGGTACTGCTTGCTACCGTCCATGTTCGCTGGGGGGGCAATGGTGGTGGGGGGGCTGGTGGCTACATGGATGGTGGATGTGAGGTCCTGGGTAGTGGTGGAGGGCTGTGGGGTAGTGATGGGGGACTGTGGCGTGGTGGTGGGCTCCATGTGGGTTGACAGAAAGATAGAGGTGGTCTGGGTGGTGTAGGGGGCATGGGAAGTGGGGGTTGGGGTTGGAGGAGAGGTGGTGGGGACATGGGTCTCCCGGGGGGCAGCTGTTGTGGAAGAAGAGGTGGATGTGATGGGGGAATGTGTCGTAGCCTGACCAGAGCTCTGAGGTGAGTTGGTGGGTGTCTGTGCAGATGTCCGTGCCGGTGTCCGTACGGTGGGTGCCGGAGTCATAGGAAGTGCAGGGGGGATAGGGGGCCGGTGGAATTGGCGCTTGTCTGAGGCCAAGGGCTCAGAGGCATTGACTCTGGTGTAGAGGTGAGGCAACACCCGCACATTGGAGGTAAAATACTTCCCAAACACCAGCAGGTCAGGATCCACACCTGAGAGACAACCGAAATGTCAAACATTATCAGTAAACAGCACAGGTGACTACAGTAGCCTTTATTATGATCACAACTACAGTACAATCTGGAGCCTCCGACTGCCTATTGCTCCAAGGGGGCAAAACTATAGAATCGCATTGATAAATGGATTTACATTTAGTTACACTTTACATTAGGTTGCCCCTATACTGTATGTGTAGTAATGATGAAACACAGTATTCGCATGTCATTAGTATAATAGGATAAAACATTACTTTGAGGCTCACCTTTAGTGATATTGTACAGGATAACGTTGCCTCTGTGGCTGAGGATGCAGCTCTCCAGTGTTGGACAGTGCAGATGAAAACAGTTCACATTCTCTTCAATGGTATCATAGTGGAATATCGCCAGGTTACAGGAAACTAAGGAGATACAGAAAATGCTTTTTAATCAGTAACAGAGCGCAGAGCACACACCTGTTTCCATGTAATTAATGACATGCACAAACAGTTATAGTTTTTTGAATTTCATATATTAAAATAAAGCATGTTAAGTAATAGTACAGGTTTACATAAGATGATGGGGTTAGTATGAATGGAAAATAAAGACGGAGAAACATTTGAGAGGATTACACAATCTCACACAAAACTGAAAATTACTTACAATTTCTCGTAAGGCAACAAGTTCGGCTGCATTTCAGAGCTGTCTCCTCTTGGTAATATTTCAAAAGCTGCGCGCCTCTTCTCTGAGATTCCTCAATATCGATGAATATGCCAGGGAATCGACGAATCCAACAGTTTTTATAGTAAGAAGTTTGTGAACACCTCGATTCAGTGTGATACACCAAACTCAGAATTGTTAGCAAACTCCATGGAACAGTCATTGCGCGTGTCATGTAAGTCAAATCATGTTAAAATACAAGTTGAGGAAATAATGAACATTTCGGGCGGAACTGCGAAGTATCAAGAAGCTAGTCGATTGAGATGAAGTCAGTAGAGTCGTCTCGCCAGTGAGTGCCCCTCTCCAAGTGTGTCACGACTACATACCTTCAGGTGGAAACGTAAGTGGACGTAATGTATCCACTGTGCGCCAAATTGTTTTCTGCCTGTGATTGATAGGGATTTGCCTTGAATCCAGTTAATCTATGCAAATGCATTTCACTTACAGTATACCATTTGTGTAATAGCAGGGTTATCCATAATAGTTGCCAGGAAGAAGCAGACTGCCCAAAATATCACCCACTGCCCACAGGTGTGTCAAGTGCCAGGGGGTTGGGTTTGCTTTGATATTGTGTGATTGCAAAGCTATCAGGAACACTAAAAAGCAAACTCCTTCCACGAATGAGTGACATCTACATTTTAACTAAGTTAATTTATCCAGTCAGATATGTCTATAAAAAACTGATAGCCAGACCAGCGCACCTGCACTGAGGTAAATACAGTCCACTTTGCCAGTAGAAGATACACAGGCCCAACTGACTACAAAACATGAAAGCTGTTGTGCCTCTGCTGAGCCATATACCATTATTCAATATAATGTAGCCCCTCCTTTTCACCTGATTAGCTAAGAATGTAATGGTGTGTCAGTTGAACTCACTGTTTTCTGTACATGCTAGGTTTGATTTATCACAATGATGTCGGCATCACTGACACTGACACTGACAGCATTCTGTTGCCTCACCATAGATTTTGTGTAGAATAACAAGTATTTGGTTACCATCAGACATTCAGTGTACAGCACTGAACCTGCCCCACTTCACAGTAAAGGTCCTCTCTGCCTGCCAGACTGAGAGAATGCCACATGCCTTTGTTCCCACAATGAGAAACCTGTCTGTTGTCTGGGCTGACATTCAAGAGTGGATTACCCTAATTGTTGTGAGCCACCGAGATTCTTCCAAATTAGATTATGACAATAGCTCTTTTGCTCCCTCGCTCCTATTTGTTCCGCCTGTATGGTGGTCTTTCTCATCTGTTGTCAGCATGTCTGTCAACCATATTTTAAATGTCTTGTTTTCATCTTGGGCAGGTAAATGGCCCACAGTTAGATAGAATTCTAGAAAAATGCAATGTTTATGAACAGTTTGGAATCAAGGACATGGGAGAAGCTTCTAGAAGAGACATGAACACAGTGGAGCAGTGTAGTAAGCTGCCCATGCAGACCTGCCAGCGAGGCCTGGCCCCTGCCCCAGACGGACTTGGCCTACACACCAGCGGGCACTTAACACCAAAAGTCATAATCACGCTTTGGTTTAGAGAGCTATTGCCACTGGAGTATGATCTGTGTGGACTGGCGATGTTACAACTGCTGTATGCCAAGCCTCAAAATGGAACTTTCATGTACAGTGCTGCTGGATACAAATCTCTTGAATAAGCTTCAATGGCTTTTAGTCTAGAGTAACAGCCCAACTTAGTGTGAGTAAGACAGTATATTTATTTGCAAATGGGAACAACAGAGTGTGGCAATCCAGACAACCTTGGGGAAATTCTGACATTGTGATGTTGTTCTAAGACCACCAGATGGCAATGTTCTCCATACTATTCTAGAGTATGTGTCCTCTCAAAAGATGTAGGCCTACTGTACGGTCACATGTACAGTATGCATTTGATGAGACCTATCCAATTATTTTATAGGTTTTTTATATTAATCTGAGTATCTCACATGTTTACCAATGCATAATACTTTTCGCAAAATCAAGCAGTGGAATCTTATACGGGATATGTAAAGTTGCACTTGTATTTCCATGTTACGTTTCAGAGCTAGATAGATACAATTACAACCATTTCTTCAAAGTTCTCTTCAATTACAGATTCAAATTGTGTTTAAGGTAGAATAGTTGAAGGTACTGGGGGTACCATCCGCCCCCCCCAAAAAATCAACATCGAACATCAAACCAATTGAATACATTATTTTTTTTAATCATTTAGCCTCTTATTTTCCATAGAGATTTTTTTCAGAGGAGATGGCTCGGTACTGTACATGAGGATTTTACTCAAATAACACAAAGATTGGCACAAAAAAAAACAATGATATGGATGAGCAGTCCTGGGATTTCTGTTCCTCTTGTCCTCTTTTTCCTCTTTTTCCTTCACCATCTTCTCTGTTTGTCATTCACATTAAAAGTCACTAGGTGGCGCTCACAGGCAACCAAATGTTTCCCCCCTGCTCATGCAACTGTGTAAAAAGAAACTAAATCAAACAAGCACTAATAAAATGAGATGAAAAACAACTTTCTCATGCAACGTCTTGTAGTTTGGCTTCTTCTGGTATATATACCATATAGATATACCTTCATGAAAGATTCCACTTCTCTCTTTCTTTTTCACTTCTCTTTCACACACAGCTGTAGCTATACAACTCCCAATGTTTCAAATCAACCTCCTCCGCTACAGTAGTTTCACTGGGAAAGCAATCCAGACAGTGTTTCCTTGGGTCCTTCCTTACAGAGGCTTGACCGGTGCTTTTAGGTTACAGAGGAAGTTGCCCTTTGTTAGGTGTTGTTGTTGTTGTTGTTGTTGTTGTTGTTGTTGTTGTTGTTGTTGTTGTTGTTGTTGTTGTGCTCTAGTGGTAGGTTATATACACAGGGGGACTGTCTCAGTCTTTGACCAGCCTGTAGATATGGTGCTGGGCGCCATGTTCGCTAGTGGACACCTCAAAGACGTAGGCTATACAGAGCAGGGTCTCCAGTGTGTCCCTGTTGGTCACCACCTGCAGAGAGAGACACACGGTACTGTCAATATATGGAAGAAAACAAATCAGTCAGCGACAGTAGTTATTCCACCCTCTGGATATAAACCCTCATATATGACTCTTGGACATGGTGGAACGCTTAGGGGAACATAATAAGGCAGCATCGAGAAGACCTACACCGATTAATTTCTCTACAATTGTTCCCATATTCCTGAATAGAGCACTTGTTGTGTGATACATAATACACAACAAGCTCAGCCTGTGTGTGTGTGTGTGTGTGTGTGTGTGTGTGTGTGTGTGTGTGTGTGTGTGTGTGTGTGTGTGTGTGTGTGTGTGTGCATGCAGCTCACAGTTAATATGAGCTAAATCACCCCATTGAGAGCCTAATGACATGATGCCATATTGTCTGCAGTGTGGGTTCAATATGTTCATTGTCTCTGGAATGCAGTAGCCAATGGAATGGACACCAATGTCTTTGATCCGTTATGTTGAGGACCACTCTGTTACTATGGTGACACTCTCATTACCACTGATTCCCATTCAGTTCTCCCTCTATTTGTTCCGGTTAACACACCAGCTCATTCATAATGGTGTGTGTTTTGTGTGTGTGTGTGTGTCTGTATGTGTGTGTGTGTGTGTGTGTGTGTGTGTGTGTGTGTGTGTGTGTGTGTGTGTGTATACCTGTAGGATGGTGAAGTTCTCCAGTACACTGTTCATCATGTACTTCTCTGGCAAGTGTTTGAGCTTGTGGATAAAGTTGATCATGTATTCACACAGCGGGGACCGGTGGATCCTGAATACGTACCGCCCATTCTCAAACCTTGCATACTCCGTCTGGAGAGAAATAATAACAATTTAAATATATCCAATATATCTCGACATATATATTCCAAAAATCTAATATGAAATTTAAGACAATGCTGTTGACATACAAAGGCATTTACTATACATCAAACTGAAAATGCATTATAGGCATCAGCTGTGAAATTAATTAGGTAATAATATATAATTCATCTAATATATGGCATGATAGATATGAAACTATAGGTAATGTCTACCTTAATCAAATAATGTCCCCATTCCATGTCATTATGTAGCAGATGGCTCCTCTAGATCTTTGTGTGTGTGTGTGTTTGGAGGAGAAATAATATTGAGTCTCCGGTTGATGGGGCAACATAACATTGACTCATGGTGAGGAGTGGAAGTGGTGTCTTGTGATACATGTGTTCATCTCGACCACAGATCGGTGGTAAAGAGACTGGAATCCATCACAACATCTGCTTGTGTTATTCATTCTCGGATTGATAATCGCTGTTGTGAAAGGTCATGAACTCTAATGTTGAACCCGATAATCATTCAAATCCCTTACAGCTTGTAGCTATAGTACTATTGGCTTGACAGGTGTTTCTGACAAAATGCTTCACTGTACCATGACTTACTCAGTGCACTTTATATCGACATACAGTATCTACACATGTATCTAAATATGTATGTGTGGAGGACACACATCTATATGTATTCATAGACCTGAACAACACCTCCTTCTTCTTCTCACCTCTACTTTCTCCACCACCTGCTTGCCGAAGGAGCAGACCTTGGTGGAGGAGGTGATGATCATGTTCTCGGAGCTCTCATACTGACTGGACACACCATAGAAGAAGCTGCTGTCATCCTGCAGGTTGGCACTCAGATCAGCCTGCAGGTGAAACAAACAACCTGTCAGGAAAACTGTCTCACTAAGACCGGAAGGGGATTGGTCGAACAACCTATCAGTCTTACCGAGATGAGGAGGGACAACCGAGATGAGAACAACCTATCAGTGTTAACAAGACGAGAGAGGTCAAATGAATAGGTAAAACTGGTCAAACTATGGACACTTCAATGCAAAAGTGAATAGCTACTTGTATGTTAGGGTATGCATGTTTTAAGACTGAGAGCTTTCTTGTATCTAGAAGAATAATCCTTTCAGTACTGTTAAGTTCTTCAGATTATAGACCTTGCTTCAAGGAACACGTGTGTGTTTGTGTGTGTGTGTGTGTGTGTGTGTGTGTGTGTGTGTGTGTGTGTGTGTGTGTGTCTGTATATGTGTCTGTGACTGTGTCTGTGTCTGTGTGTGTGCATGCGCGTGTGTCAGCTTTGCTAAACGTATTAACCAAAGTGTGACGGCTCAACAAAGCCTGCAAGTGATTCTCTGCAAAGCCAAGCAGCATCCACTGGCCTGGCCTCTGTTGACTTAGCTTAGGCTGCCAATCCAGCCTCTGCATTCCCAAGATGTTGTGTGTCTAGCTGGGGCCATACTACTGTCTGGGCCTGTTGGTCAGGTGGATCTGAGCCTCTGTCTGAGGAGGTAGATGTTTCCCCTGAACACTGATATAGTCTTTCGTAATTCATCTAATAGTTAAGGCTGGGGTTGGGTTTAGGGTAATCTGGTGCTAGATCTGTGGTTAAATGTCTACTTTAAGGTGAGGTGTCATCTCAGACACTGAGGGTGTGGGGTTTACCTTTTCCCCTCTCAGGCCCTTGTCTCCTAATGGGCCATTACTCCAGCGCTTACTGCCTCTCTTCATCTCTTCATTGCTCTCTTTGTCTTCATCGCCCTCTCCCATAATTCCCTCATTTGTCTTCATCCCCTGGGCCCTGTGACCCTCCCCGAACCTGTGCTCCCACCAGCTCCACGCATCCCCCCTGTCCTTAACGGCCTGCGAGGGAATTCATCCAATTACAATCAACAGCCCACAATTGGCTGATTCGATCAGTGGGGCTGGGCTCGCTGTGTAACAATTTACAAGGGCCGGCTCAAATCGGATTCTCTCGGCACTTCAAAGGCGCGAGACAATCCGTTAGGACAGGGCCACGGGCGCTCCGGGGAGCGGGCAGGGTTCGGCCGGGGAGCTGGAAATTCAATCTAGAATGCCATAGCTTTGGAGACAGGCCAGCCGCCTGTCACCGTCACCATGCCAACCTGCGCCTCAGGACACCCCGAGTCATGACCCGGTGCTGGAGCTGGGGTTGCATCAAACAGCCTTTTCTCTTTATGATGAGGTAAATGAGGTAAAAGTCAGCTCAGAAATGTTGCTGTTTTTGTTTCTTGTTTACGCCCCCAGAGTGAGGGTGCTGAGATGCCCAGCTGTTTGTGTGTTTGTTTGGTTGTTTGTTTTGTTACGGATGCCATGGGGACTGCAGAGGCCCCCCTCAGGATACAATAGCACACAAGATGATGAAGTGATTTAGCGCGAGCAGTCTTATGAGCTTGTTTTCTCCACTGAGTTGCATAATGTCATAGGTGCTTGACTCCAGGGCTCTGACATGAAGTAAGAGAGAGTGTCCTATTGATGAATGGTCTGCTGGACACATGCCCCTCTCCCCTCTCCCTCTCTCTCTCTCTCTCTCTCTCCCTCTCTCTCTCTCTCTCTCTCCCCCCCTCTCTCTCTCTCTCTCTCTCTCTCTCTCATGATATACAGCTCTCTCCCTCCTTCCCCTGCATCAAATGCCATGGCTCTCAGCAGCTGCTTCTCCCAAGGGGTGGAGATGGGTGCTTCCAATGGGGTGTCACTTGCCAATGTCTTTTATCCCTCCACAGTAAATAATGTTACAGTCATGAGGCATGTGAAAGGGCTAATACCTCACCTACAAGCCAACTGGGAGAAGAGCTGGACTGGGATGGGACTTGGAACATTCAAGCATTGACAACAATCTCCATTGCAGCATAGCTATTGGAAGTGTTTGTGAGACATTAGGGACACTTCCATTTTTTCTTGCCTTCTTGTGTTATTTAGGCGCTGAAATGGACAAAGGACCAACAAAAATGAATCAGTTCCCAAACCATATGTGAGGCGTATAACATCATGAAAACAGTGTTTTACATTAGGGTGCATGTGTTGGTTATTGTTTTAAGACATTAACAAGCTATTGGAAGTGTTTGTGAGACATTTTTTCTTGCCTTCTTGTGTTATTTAGACGTTGAAATGTACAAAGGACCAAAAAAATATCGATATCTTCCAATATCTGCAGATTATAGCAAACAAAGTGTTTTAAGAGGCAGTGGGGTTACTGTACAGAGGGGAGTGTTAGGTGGTGGCCACTGATGGCCACTGGTGGCCGGTGAGATGAGATGGACACAGTGGATCCCATTTTATCCCCATCTCTCTCCCTCCTTCCCTCCCTCTTTCTCTCACTCACTCTCTCCTCTCTTCTAATGTTCCCCTCCTCTTTCTATCCCTACCTCCCTATACACTTTTTCCTCCTTCTCTGTCCCTCTTTCTCTCCTCTTCTTTCTTTCTCTTTCTCTCTAACCAAGCCGACCACCCTCTCTCTCAATGGGCTGGGGAAGGGAGCGGTGGGGTATTCTATAAATAAGTGGATGCGTGTGGGCTGGGTTCAGCCTAATAGCAAGGGGACAGGTGCCCAGGCTCAGATTTCCCCAGTGAAAGAGCAGCCCTGCCACTCTCCCGCCCAAGGCTGCTGTCACACACAAACACACACACACACACACACACACACACACACACACACACACACAGACGGATGCATGCACGTACACACACACACACACAAACCATGCATGCAGTCACGCACATGCACAGACACAGACAGACACACACACACACACACACACACTGTGCCCACTGCACTTCCATGCTCTCTATACTTGCTGCCCGCAAGCAGACTTAATCAATTACTTTTAATTAGTTTTAACTCTAAATCTTCCCTAAATTCCTTTAAAAGCTATCCCAACACAGTTAACAAAAAGGTCATTATCAGCTGACAGGTGCTACAAAAACATTTAACACAGTTAATACTCTTTTAGTTCACCTGTTTGGCTTTGAGAGAATCCGAAAACAAAAGGCTTACCCAGAACTTGACGAGGAAGAAAGCAGTGGGCGGTCCCTTCTCAAACAGTTCCTTAAGCCCTCCCTTCTTCTCTGGGAACTTGTCGTATATCTGCCTGATGTCCACTGCCTCCAGGTAAGGGTCACTGAAGGTGGGGTTGGACTGACCGATATGCACAAACAGATGCTTGTTGAACTGCAGAAGAGAGGGGAGAGAAGAAGAAAATACTGCACATTTAGGAAAAAGTTAATGGGATGACAATTAGCTTTTTGGTTAAAGGAATGGACAAGGACGCACTTCAATCCACACTTTAGTTTTAGCTTGTTTAAAAAGTCATTTAAGTAATTTAAATGAAGTCATTGAGTCTCTTCAAAAAATTTAGGACGATTTGGGCATGACATTTCAAACATGTTAGCAGAATCAAAGTGTCGATTGAAGTCTGTCCTTGTCCTTAGACTGCTTTCAGGGTAAGGAACCAAATCTGTAAATTAATTTTGTAATTTGGGTAAACTATCCCTTTTAACTCAAGGACTTTTACACTGATGTTAAAGCTGACGCGTTATCCCTGTCAAATAAATGAGGGAATGGGGGGAATCGGACAGTGCGAGGGGCTACTACAACAACACTCACATTATCGGGGTCCTGAGGTTGCTCCAGGAAAGCGGAGAACTCCAGCATGCGGAGCTTTGAGCTGGCAATACTGCGACCCTGCCATGGGGGGGTGCCGGGCGACATGGACAAACCTGCAGTGCTCTCATACCCTGGTGGGGTGGGGGGGGTCAGGGACAAAATACAACATATGCTCAGAAAAATGTTGCTACATACTGGCTATTACTCAGAGCTTTGTTGGAGCTCTTCATCATTAACTTGTGTATCTCATCTCTGGCCGAGCATGACAGGGTCTGTCGACACATGACGACGTGAGTGAAAACTGAGAAAACCCACCTGTTATAGGGGGCGGGCCGGTGGCTTGCATGGCGTAACTCTGCTGGGAGAAAGGCTTAATGCTGTGGAGACAAGACAGGCAGGGGGACACGTTACACCCTCACCCTTGTGACCCACGCAGCAGATACACGCAGCCGGGACCCTAATTGGACCGGCTGACCCCTTAAAGACACTGGAGAGGTCTGCTAAAGCTAGGAAAACACTTCAGTCTCAGACAATTTTAGATGGATTCAGATTTTTTTAATTGTTCACACATTCAGATACACATGCACACACCCAAAAAAGGGAGAGCAACTTACTCTTCCGGACCCCCTGGCTGTCCTGCCATGCCATGCCAAAACTGGAAAAGAAAACACGGAAACATATTTTATTACACACAAACACACACACACACACACACACACACACACACACACAAGTTCAGGGAGTGTGGTTCAGGTAAGTGACAAGGCCCTAAGGAGTGTGGTTCAGGTAAATATAGCCTAGGAGTGTGGTTCAGGTAAACTCACTCACCCCACTAGCAGTGGGATACGCCGGCCTGGACAGCCCTTGGAAAGCCATCTTGTTCTGGAAGGCGGTGGCTGAGATGATCTGGGCCGAGGACATGGAGGCCATACTCTGGAGAGCCTTGTCTTTGGCAGCCTGGTCCTGCAGACACATAGTGCAGCAGGGCCCCAGAGGTCACACACAGGTTCCATTTTTGTCAGCACCGCATTTCCCTGGAACACTAGCTCCCCAATGTCGTGAGAGTGAGCTTTATTGCTTTGGCAGAGGCTGGGCAGTGTTGACAAGCAGCCTATGTCTCTGCTAGAGGTCACAGTGGGAGATGGGCACTGGGAGGGCTAGCTAACGGCTAATGCTAACGCCAATGCTAACACTAGTGAAATGGTGTGAGATGACATGACCTACCAGAGACAACAGTGTCATTCCTATCTATGGTCAAGCCATATTGTCCTGTGTTTGAATCCACTGTGTTGACTTCAGCAGTTTCCAAATCATCTGTGACTTGGCTATACACAAGCACTCATAGCCCAGCCCTTTAATGCAAGGCCACCAGCGCATTCTTGTTCCCAGAACTGGCCAACACAAGGGCATAGCTGAAATATGGGGAGTACATCTGGTAGTGTTCTCAGTTACAAGAAAGACCTATTTAAAAAGGCCTGTCAGACGGCCGCCCTGTGACCAATGCCGGGCCCTGCCAGCTGAGCCGGAATGGCCACCGTCCAAGGTGACGGAGAGTTGTGTACTGCTTGGTCTGTGCGTGCGCTAAGAAATGTAAACTGAGAAAGTGTTGGGGGACGGGGGAAGATGTGTAAGCTTGAAGCCACCAAACAGGAACGCTTTTATTTAGATACTTACCAAATGAAATCCCTGGAAGGAACAATACAAAGATTAATTTGTATCCTGACAAATGGATTTATTTATAAGCAAGCACAGCAAGCCTCAGGGATGCTAGGACGTATTCACATTTATTGCCCTAATTTGTGGGGATGCATCATCTGTACTGAGCATTTCATATAATACTCATATAAATTAGGGGGTGCGACTGACACTCTCCGTTTCTTTTAGTTTTGACTCTCTATTCAAATTTAGAACTGCTACCTTAACATAAGTAGTGGCACTCTTCTTCCATGGCATTAAAGGGACAAAACGTTCCAAAATCTAAATTTGTCAGAATGCTTTTAGACCTCAAAAATAGTGAAATGGCAATATAATTCCATGTCCCATTATGCCTTGTATAGATCAAGCTATATGCCTCAATGCCAAACATATGGAAAAGATTGGCACAGAATACTAGGAATACTAGGAATACTCAGGAAATTATATGGTGCCAATATTTTCTATTAATTTGGCATTGAGGCATATAGCTTGATCTACACACGGTGTGATGGGATGTGGAATCATATTGCCATTAGACTACTTAAAGGTCTGATTATTGTGTTATGTGTTATGTCCCTTTAAACCTCAGTTAGAGAGGAGGGGTAAGAGCAGGCTGTGAAAGCACACTTTGACTCAAGAAAGGCAAGCAGCATGACAGTGCCCAGCTTCCCAGAAAACACATGACAAAATCCCTACACGACACCCCAAAAGCATTGTAGACTTCTAAAACACCAGCAAGCAAGCCCACTCCAAGTGAACAGCATAGCTCATGCTGCAGCAGCCATAGAATTTGAAGGGGTAGAATGGCCATTTCAATGAGTACAAAGGTTCCAGTTTAAGTGGCCTGGTGGTCGCCATATTTGTGGGTAAAGCTACGAATCCATTTTATTAGGCAACTATAAAATTCTTGCAATTATAACAAACTTGCTGTTCTACCCATATCAATTCTATAAGTGCAAGTTAAAGTAATACAATACAGTGTTTATGTTCCAAATAGGGGTAGACTCACGTAGCGTACCTTCAGTTTCACCTGGATCTCCCTGGCCTTCCGCCGTGCTAGCACCTGGATGTGGCTGGACACCTGCAGGAGATGAGAGAAGCCATGTTAAAACTCACCCCAACATTCATGCAGTTTGTCCGTGTTGGAAAACCCTCTGAAGAACCATTTCTTTTTCCATGTATAACTCTTTCCACAGAGAGGGTTCTACAGCACATGACACCAACAAGCGTTTTGCTGGCACCAAAAACGGTTCTTCAATGTTCTCCTATAGGCTGAATAACCTTTTTGGTTCCAGGTAGAACCTTTTGATCAGGTCAAAACACGGAATACAGTTGATCGGTGACAAAATAGAGAGTGTGATAAGGCCAATGGCAGAGCCATTAGTCTACAACACATGATAATTTTTTTGCAAATATCCTCTGTGTTGGCACTAGGGGTTCCACAACAATCACAGTGTCATTCTCATTCTTTAAAGATAGTTATTGACTTGGATCATTTTAGAGCCATACAAATTCTGAATCAATAACTGGGTTGACCAAACTGTGACTTTAAATCAACCTACTGTAGGTGGCTCTGGCCGCTGGTAGACCAGCAGGTGTCCCTCTTGCCCCCTGACTACTAATGTGCACCCACCACCCCCAGCCAAACACTGACCCTTCTCCCCTCCACTCCTCCTCCCATCCTAACTTCAGATTAGCCCCCCCCCCCCTCCTCTCTGTGTAATGCCACATCACTCAGTGCCAATACATCAGTCAGTCACTGCATATCAAGTCCCATGGTCTAGATAGAGTTCCAAATCCCTGCCCCTAGCCAGTCCCTCTCCTCTCCTCTATCTCTCCCCTCTCTCCCATACAGATCCTGTATTCCCCAACTTCTTGCTCTCCTAACGAGGCTGTGCTACATGAGGTGGTGAAGAAACACACCGACATCTGATCTTATAGCATCTGTGCATCAGGCCCTTGGCCCTAAATCACACTCTGCAGAGGCACATTTCAAGTGTAAGGGAGGGGGTCAGAATGGGGCGGGGTGGTGAGAGTTGGAGGTCGGGGCACGATAGGAGTGTAAGCATCATTTCCCACTGTCATTGCACCCTCGCTCTGCGTCTTTTTCAACACTGTGATTGGGTAAACTGCAGCGAAGACAGCTTGGACAGACGACGGTTGCGCAAGGGTCACAGATCAGGAGAAAGTCCTGGGGCGGGAACTTTAGAGAGGGAGAGTTGAACGAGGTTACTGTGAAAACTCACCTGCTTCCTCGTTCGTGTCTTCCCTGTGCGTAGCTTGATGTACCGTGCAATCAGCTCATTCCGTCCTGTAAGAGCCAGTAAATAGAAGTTAGTGTCTAAGGGGATGGGTGCATTTCAGAAAAAAGTAGGATAAAGGAAACATAAAGTTATCAAGCAGAAACACTTGAAAATTAGAAGTTTGACCTATTTGTTTTTATATCTTTACAATCCCCAGTATCAGTTGCACAGAGGACCATCCAATGGTATGGGTATGGTATGAGTAGGATGGAGGGGTGAGATAGACGATGAGGATGTTTTAACTGCAAGGAATTAAAATGTTTACTGAAGCTAACTCATCATCAGTAAGCTGTACGTGCCTGGCTGGCCAAATTAGGAGTAGGGGTGGGGGTGGTAGGGGTGGTTGAGTTTCTGTGTGTGCGTGTGTGTGTGTGTGTGTGTGTGTGTGTGTGTGTGTGTGTGCGCGCGCGTGACTGTGTGCTCTGTAAAAGTAAGAGTGTAAGAGTGTTTGTAACTGTATAAGTGTGTGTATCAGTACCAGTGTGTATCTATGAGTGTGTGTGTGTATGTGTGTGTGTGTGTGTGTGTGTGTGTGTGTGTGTGTGTGTGTGTGTACCCTCGTCAGGGTGCCCTGTGTGGCTGTGCTGCTGACAGACAGGTCACATTGGCGGAGCAGGTGAAGGGGGTGGCCATGGCTCAAAGCAGACACGCCACCGCCACAGGCAAGTGACGAAGGAGGCCTGGCCTGGAGAGGGCACTCGGCAGCTGGTGTGTGTGTCAATGTTTATAGAATATGCCTTTTACGCCTGCAGTAAATCTTGGGCTTGTTCCTCCATCAAGGGTCTGGTTACAGGGTGCAATAGTCATGTGGCCTTTCACCTCCCCTGCACACATATACTGTATGCGTACACATACACACACATACAGTATACACTCACACATACAAACACACACATGCATGCACGCACGCACGCATGCACACAGACACATACACACACACTCTGCAGTAGAGAGAGTGACAGGGAAGCATACACATACACACACACACACACACACACACACACACTCTGCAGTAGAGAGAGTGACAGGGGAGCATACACACACACACACACACACACACACACACACACACAGACTGCTGTAGAAGGAGGTGACTTTGCACCACCTCTTAAACACGGCCATTTTTCCCTCGACACCACATCTCAATGTGAATTAACACAGAGATCGGTCACGCAACGCAACCTGGAACAAACGCTGTAAGACTTTCCCTCACATAGTGATGCCTGGGTCAGTACACACTGCCCTCTCCCATTCAACCAATGAGAGCTGCCGGGTCGAGGAAAGGCAACCCGAACCCGGTGGAGCCCAGAAGCACTGGCAGGCAATAAAAGTGATCAGATTCGGAGTGGAATGCAAAACATCGTTTCTCTAGCACTCCTGCGAACTCCGCTGCTGAGGATAAGGTTCTGGCAGACGGTGTTTGTTCAGACATAACTTTCCACTAATCAATCTTTAAAAGCCTTAAAGTTTAACAGCATAGCTGGTTCACTACTGGCAACTTATGACTGAAGCAGCAGCTGTACTGGCAGCGATGGCCCTCGAAGCGGATTGGACAATGATTATGATTCTCTGAAGTAGCGACGCGGCACTGCTCACATTCACAAAGGAGGAAAATGAAGAAAGGCAATGCTAACGTAGTCTCCCAAAACTATCCACACAGTCATGCATGCACACACACACACAAGTACACACACACACACACACACACACACACTATTTTTTATACACACACACACACACACGCACGCACGCACAGAGACACACACACGCACACACACACACACACACATATGCACACCCTGACACAGGCACACACACACACACACACACACACACCCTGACACACACAGCTGTAGGGCTCCCTTTGTGTCAGGCTTTTGTGGACTTAAACCCCTCTCTCAGTCCCTGTCTGCTTCCACACACACGGCCCAGTCACGGCACTCATTCACTCTCAATCTTATTTTCATTTCTGGGCCTGGAACTCCTCAAGCGTTCAGTGTTTATCGGAAGGTGCACTCGCCCGTCGATTGTTTGAGGACCTAAATGCATATTTCTTTAATCCCTTTGGATTAAAAAAGTAGTGTTCCACATTTCTTGTGCACTTTGCAATTGCAGCCCTGAAAGCAGAAGAGTTTTGTGAGGTGACTTAAGGATGCTCCTGAGAATGGATTTCAGATTTCAGGTGGGGATACTATGAGGATACTGGGGCAAGCAGAAAGCTTTGTCCAGAACCTCTTAGTTCTTGACCTCAAAGGAGCATTGACTTTACTCAAAACTGTGACTTTACTCAAAAGCTACTACTGTACTAGTTGCTCATATTTTGGTAACCACTATGTACTGTAAGTAGATGTGCTTTATTCTCACTAATTGTGAAAATACTGTTTGTTCCAAATGTGTGGTCTAGGTAAGCACACAATTTTATTCAATCTTAATTGATGGTTGTGTAGATAACTTATGAATAAGTTTTGACTTATAGCCCTACACTCTATCTGTTCCTTTCATGTACATGTAGCGTAGTGCCTTTATTTTGGGCACTGCACTTAGTCAATTGCCGTTTTTTTAGTTTTCAACTAAAGTTGACCAAACGCAGATATGGCACCATCCTAGTCACCAGCATCAGGCCCCATTCAAAATTAGCCCCATTTATTTGTGAGCATTAAACAGACTCATTAATGACCTGTTAAGAGTCTGTTCTTTATGTGTTTATATCAGATGTCCTGCCAGTGTCACTCCTTGAATGGGGGGTGAGGGGGAGGGGGGGGGGGTGGCAGATCAAAAATACCCCCCAACACAAGTGTGAGATCAGACAGAGACACTGAGAAGGAGTCAGTCACACTATGATGAGGTCATCTTGTCCACTGGGGCGATGTGAGGAGGTGGTTGTGTGTGTGTGTGTGTGTGTGTGTGTGTGGGGGGGGGGGGGGGGGCAGATTTTGGCAAACTCATACGGTACAGTGCAGACACACTACAGCATGCCCTTAGCCTCTGGTCTTGGGCCAGTTAGATGTTGTTTAGCTAAGTGGTTAAGGTAACAGAGTGAGGTCCATGACATCTGATCCTGGATAAGTTGGTCAAGTCAAAAAAGTGACCAGACAGAATAGAACAGCCAATTTGTCCATAGTCCTGCGAATAGGACCGCGGCTGGTCCAGAGACCATCTGGGAGTACAGAGGCAGACTACAGAGACCCAAAAATGCACCCTTAACCCTCACACCCTCACACCTTTCCTAGCTCTGTTTGGGAGCGGTGGTGTGGGGGTCAGGGAAAGGTCACTGGGGTTAGCGGTGGGTGTGGGCAGTGTCACGTGAAGGTGCAGCCCTCCCTCCCCAGGCCTGGCTGTCACAAATCTACCCTCCCTCCCTCCCTCCCTCCCTCCTTCCCTCCCTCCCCAGCGGGATGAACTCCTCTCTGGCCCTGAACGGCTGGTCTGCTCTCTCCTCTCCAGCCCCAGCTGCATTCCACACATACCGACACACTGACTGGCCTGCACCGCACCAGGGCCTGCATCTGCTCAGCTGCCCTATGGATATATGTGTGTGTGTGTGTGTGTGTGTGTGTGTGTGTGTGTGTGTGTGTGTGTGTGTGTGTGTGTGTGTGTGTGTGTGTGTGTGTGTGGTGTGTGTGGTGTGTGTATGTGGTTGCACAACTATACCCCTTGACCACATACACTCACACACCCTCATGGTCACCTCATGGCCATCACTCTCAGAGTCACCATACACAGCAAGAGCACCCTGTGGATGCAGATTAAATTATTAAAAATTATGAACTCTCTACAGTATTGGTTCAGCTTTGAATGAAAATCACTGGCCATCCGATATTCCACCCATCTTCCAACATCTATTCTCATTGTCTTTGTGGACAGTGACGTTCTCAAACTTCCACAACCCTTCTAGAACCCTTCTAGCCAAACATGCCTGAGTGTGTGGGGTTTTTGTGTGTGTGTGTGTGTGTGTGTGTGTGACACACAAACCCATCTCTGTTAAGACAGTGAGCACATCAAGACCCCTCTCTGAACACACATCTGCCAGCCATACAGCTTCCACCAGCACATGTGCCTCTCTGTCTGTGGACGAGAACAAGGGTCACATTTAGGCAGCAGGAATGTGTTGGCAGGGTGTGATTTACCCTCCGATAGAGAGACGGGGCAAGGAGGAGAGTCAGGACAAGGCCACTGGCTACTGTAGTTCTCTATGGCAGTGAGGCTGATATCCCTTCAAAGAGTGTCCCTATATAATTGCCTGTGGCTGTATATTCTTTCCATCTGTGTGACCGTGATGCACCAGACTAGGCCTACTAGGGCTTCTCGGAATGAAACTCACCTGCCATAACAGCTGTTACCTCAATGACATTACTGTGAGTTTAAACATGAGCTAAACTACCAGAGGAGGGTATAGTGCAGACAAACACTGGCCCATGTTCCAATACTTCCATACACCATTCTTGAAGAAATCACAGATCTAATGCAGTTGAATAGGTGTAAGCAGGGGCTCCATTACATAGCTTTTACCAATCGAGCCAAGCCAGATCAGAGATTACTCAAAGGAGGAGGGAAGGTAGGAAGGATACATTTACTAAAGTATTGGAACAGGCCCATGGACACAGACAGAGAAAGAGACACACAGACAGACACATCACTGCCTGGCTTCCAGGAACACCTTAGCAGAAAGGCTGTGAGGGTTCCTCGAAGTCCTCTGAGAGGATCCTATCATATGTTAGTGCGAAGGTCAGCGTCCAGGCTAAGGTTACAGGACGAGGGTCAGATTCAGGGTCCCGCCCATGTAACTGACTGTTCCCTCCAACTAACACCACCTCAGGGGGGGCTCAAATGTCCCCGCAACACCGCCTCCGCCCCACTAGTCCGCCCTGTGTCCACTCTCGAGTCTCCAATCACACATGACATGATAGCACTAACCCTAACTGGCAGGCCTCTGGTTCTGCAACACAAGCACTTAAGGCAAGGCACACAGTCAACAAAAACACTCAAGACACATACTCATAGGGTAGCAGTGGAAGGCAGGGTTGAGTGCCGTGTGTTAAACCACTAAAAAACATAGCTCAGGAATATTGGCCAAGAGTCATCAGTGAATCTCTCACTTGACTGGGAAAGTTAGGACCTGGGTGAGGGATAACCATTACTTTCCATTGCCCCGATTTTTACATCATATTATTAATGAGGACTGAGTTGACAGAAAGAAAATTGCCGTTCCTTGCTTACAGTGCACTTTGGCTTCATTATGGTAGGCTAACATGATCAACATGTTTACAGGAAGTCAAACTCTAACTAAGAAGGCAAGGGAAATGTATCTTTGTTATTACAGCCAACATAAGATAGAAGGAGAGCAGATGTAACAGAACAAAATGACAAAGCAGTAACATGATAATATTTAAGTTCTCTTTCAGTTGACTCAGTTCAACCCCTCACTATGGGACAAGCACTCCTGCGTTCTGATTCGCTGAAAACCTATTCAATCAAACCTGCAAGGATTGAGCGTGCTTTCAGGCCCCTTCTGGTGCCAAGGAGATATAAGCTCCCCCTATAATGGCTGTTGTACTCTACTCTGAGACACAAGCTTAAATCCAAAAGAATAGTCTTTACTTTCAAAAAAGGTTCAGTACACAGGTAGGCAGTCAATGGGTAAAACAGATAATCCAGTAGGGGTTGGCAAAGCAGAGTTCGGTAACAGGTAATCAATCAGAAAGCAGGCATATAGTCCATCAGGGAGATGGCAACAGGGAACATCAGAAAAACAAGCAAAGATCAAAAACTGAGAAAACAAGATTGCTGGTAAACTTGACACAAGGGACAAAGATGAACTGGCACAAAGACGGGGGAGACAGCTCCCTATTACCCACGTCATAATTTCTCTCGGCAGGAGAGAGTTTCCGGGAGAGGAAGGCACAGGGATGAAGCTTGTCCTCTGGAGACCGCTGGGAGAGGACAGCCCCAACACCCATGTCTGAGGCATCCACCTCCACAATGAACTGCTGACAGGGATCCGGAAGAGTTAGCATGGGTGCCGAGGCAAAGCTCTCCCTCAGCCTCCGGAAAGCCTGATCTGCCTGGGGAAGCCACTGGAACTTGACCGAAGAAGAGGTGAGGGCATGCAGTGGGGCAGCAACGGTGCTAAAGTTCCTGATGAACCATCTATAAAAATTAGCAAAGCCCAAAAAACACTGTACTAACTTGCGACTGGTTGGAGAGGGCCACTCAGCAACCACACTACCCTTGGCAGGATCCATTTGAATGTTATCCTCCGAGATGATGAATGCAAAGAAAGCAACGGTGGTTGCATGGAACTCACACTTCTCCGCTTTCACCAAGAGTTAGTTTTTGAGGAGGCGCTGGAGAACCTGGTGAACATGCTGGACATGAGTCTCCTCATCCAGGGAGATGAGGATATCATCTAGGTGAACAAAGACAAACTGGTTCAACATGTCTCAGAGAACGTCATTCACCAGAGCCTGAAACACAGCTGGAGCATTAGTGAGTCCAAAAGGCATAACCAGGTATTCATAGCGGCCCCTAGGAGTATTGAAGGCCATCTTCCACTCGTCCCCCTCCCTTATTCTAACTAAATGACAGGAGATTCGGAGATCAAGCTTAGTGAAGATCTTGACCCCTTGTAAAAGTTCAAAAGCAGACGAGATAAGAGGGAGGGTGTTCCTGCTCTTTATGGTAATATCATTCAGGCCTCTATAGTCAATGGAGGGGCGAGGCATTTTATCCTTCTTGTCAACAAAGAAGAAGCCAGCCCCAGCAGGAGAAGAGGATGGGCGAATGATACCAGCAGCAAGGGAAGAGTCAATGTATTCCCTCATAGCATCCCTCTCAGGTGCCGATAAGGAATAGAGGCGTCCTCTAGAGGAGAAGTTCCTGGGAGCAAGTCTATAGCGCAGTCATAGGACCAATGAGGAGGCAGAGAGGTAGCACGGGTCTTATTGAATACCTCTTTGAAGTCGAGGTAACAGGAGGGAACACTAGAAAGATCCGGGAAGTCAGAATTCAATGAAACCAGGAGGCATGAGGAGACAGGAGACCCAGGAGGTGCTAGAGGTTCCAGAGGCACAGGAGATACAGAGACTGGAGGTCGAGGAGACATTGAAGCAGGAACAGACGGAAATCAGTGAGTGTGAGCATCCCTCGCCCCAACACGTAAACTCCCCAGTGGACCAGTCTATGTGAGGGTTATGCTTGGCGAGCCCAGGATAAGAGGCTATAAAGAGGAGTTGAACAAATGTAAGCTCAGGAATTCTGTTATTGGCGATGATTAGTTGAATCGGTCTTGTGCGGTGAGTGACTATGCACACTAGGCGACCATCAAGAGCGTTGGCCTCTAATGGCTTGGGCAGAGGAACAACGTCAAGATCAAGTCTTTTAGCAAACTCTCATCCGCTCCGGAGTCCACAAAAACAGGATGTTTGAGAGTCTGAGATTAAGTAATTAGTCGAGCAGGAGTGAAACAACGAGAGGGATTGGCAGAAGAAACAGTTCGGCTCACCAGTGCCCTCTTCTTCACTGATGAGCCTTACCTTTTACTGGACAAACAGACGTGAAATGTTCTAGTTGAGCACAGTAGATGCATCTGACGCTCCTTGGGAGTGAGCCTGGCTCTCCACAACTGCATGGGCTCCTCCAAAGCAGTAGGGGGTGCTGGTGCATCGGCTGGCAGACAGAACCGTTGGGGAGGACGCCATGAAGGTGAGCTATCGGCAGTGAATTGATCCCTCAGGCCGGGCAAAGAAATCACAGCCTTGGATCTCTCTCTCTTTCCTGAAGACGACTATCGATTCTAATGGCTAGAGCAAAAAGAGGATCCAGGTCGGGGGGAAGCTCAAGAGGAGCCAACTGGTTCAACCATAGAGAAAAGCGTCAAACATAGTGGAGGGATTCCAGCCGCTATCTGCTACCAGGGTGCGGAACTCGATAGCGTAGTTGGACACCGCCTCTTGCCCTGATGCAGGCCCATGAGCACTCTCGCTGCCTCTCGACCGGGGGTTGTGTGGTCGAAAACCTTACGGAAAGTGTTAGAGAAAACCTCCAGAGAATTGCATACTGGGGAATCCCTAGCCCACTCGGCTGTAGCCCAGGCTTTGGCCCTGCCGGTAAGATGGGTGATGACGTAAGCCACCTTGGCTCGTTCCGTCTGGAATGACAACACCTGTAGCTCGAAGTGCAGCCCACACTGGACCAGGAATGCCAGACAGTTACCGGAGTCCCCGGAGAACCACTCGGGTCTGGAGAGGTGAGGAGGGTGCTGTTGGTGTGAGTATGGGAGCAGGAACTGACACTGGAACAGGAGCGGGATCATGGGTCGGAACTGGCGCCGGGACTGGATTTGATGTGACGAGAGTCTCGAGGCCCGTCACCAGCCACTGGATCTGATCAGCCAGCTGGCTAACCTGGCTGCCGATGGAAGCCTGGAAACCCTTGTGGCGTTTTGTCAGCCCACTCATCTCCTGGCAGATAGAGGTGAGTAACTCGTTAAGGTGACGAATACGATTTTCCTGGGATTGAAGCTCAGTGCGCACAGCATCGGAGCCAGCTGAGTCCATAGTCTGGCCAGTTCGTACTGTAAAGGCTGTTGTACTTAGGCAGAGGACTCATTCGCACAACTCGGAGGCACAAACTTAAATCCAAAAGAATAGTCTTTAATTTAAAAAAAGGTTTGGTACACGGGTAGGCAGTCAATGAGTAAAACAGATAATCCAGTAGGGGTTGTCAAAGCAGTGTTCGGTAACAGGTAATCAATCAGGAAGCAGGCATATAATCCATCAGGGAAATGGCAACAGGGAACGTCAGGAAAACAAGCAAAGATCAAAAACACCAGTAAAGATTGCTGGTAAGCTTGACACAAAGGACAAAGACAAACTGGCACAGAGACACACAGGCTAAATACACAGGGAAGGATGATGAGGAACAGGTGAAGCCAATCAGGGCGGGGTAGACAATCACACAGGCGGGAAACACACAAGGGCAGGTGAAGTGTCTGAAACGAGAGACACAAAAATAAACAGGAAACAATAAATGAATAACATGAAACAAAGACAAACATAAACTAAGAAACAGGACGAGACATCATGCCCTTATCCATTCTGAAAGACTTTCACCTGCTATTCAAACAAGTCAGTGAGAATTGAGCACCGTGAGAATTTAGAACCATAGCTACGTAACTAAACTGTCCCCACTGCAAAGTAGTTTAGCAACCTACTTTTCCAAGGATGTTGAGTAGTTTCCTTATAGGAATCCTCAATAAGCTTTGCTCATGTCCTTGAACTCCATGTCGAACCTTCTACAGCACTAGGTACTGTCCTCCAGTTAGCTACTGTACTACACATGGTTTGTCTACTCCGCACTCATACTGTGCTTTTCAAGTTGTTACCCGACTTGGGTAGAGAGAGTGCCCCTGTATAAGGAGGCAATCGACTATCTCCAGGCTTCCTGGGCACAGCCATTAACTAAGAAGGTCTACAGACCAGGTCTCTCTACCTGCAGTGCAATGATGAAGCCTCAGTCTGATGGCCCAACATGCCCCCTGTGGAGGTCTCCCTGACCAACTGTCTCGACTCAAAGAGCACTTCTTCCTCCTCTGGTACCACAGAGCGTGTGGGCACAGCCTTGTACAAGAAGATTTACCAGGCTGTGTGACAGACCGCCAATACCATTTACAGCAGCAGCCTGCTGGCAGTTTACCTGGCCCAATAGGCACAAGCACTGTTCCAGTCCATGGAGGAGGGTGCCATGGTTGAGAAGGAGAAGCTCAGGGAGGTGTGCCTCCTCGCTAACCACATGACCTGAATGCTCATCGGCACAGAGTCAGTCAGTCGGGTGATGAGCCTGGCAGTGGTGGTACAGCGAGGGCTCTGGCTGAACATGACCAAGCCGCCCAAGAAGGAGAGCTGGCACATGTGCATGTTGTCCCTGTCTGACTGTGAACCAGGGGTACATACTACAGTTCAAGGGCCCCCTGTCTTGTTTTGCGGGAATGGTGCAGTCCACCGTCCATGGAGATGCAGCCAGAGACGAGATTCTGTGCCCATCTATGGCCCAGTATGCTCCAAAATGCTCGTCCTCCAATGGCCCTAATTTCCCCCACTCTCAACAGAGTGAGAACACACGGCATATCCCTACTCCTGATAGCCCCGAATTGGTGAGTGATACCCTGGTAAGCGGAGAGATCTACTTTCCCAAGCACAAGGCCAATATTCCACTCTCACCCCTAGCTGATGGATCTATGGGTTTGGCCCGTGAAAGGTTAGGGGTTAGCTATGCAGGAGTGCATGTCCTATAGTGAGGGGACTCCTCATCTCCTTCAGAGAACTGGGGTTATAGATCGCCAAGCTGAGGCAAACTGTTAAACAATATAGGAAATTATTTGTGACTATATGTAAATTACAAATGTGGTTCTAAAAAACAATGAGCTGTTTATCAAATCACAAAAAAAATAAAAAAATAAACATAATCACATCTCTTCATATTCTTCTCGTCATAGCTATTCCCCTCACGGTATATGAGACCTATGGATAGACCTGAGGGCACAGCTATCATTCTGCTGCCCTCAGACCCCAGTAACACACTTCATTTATCAAACTGGGCTCTGAAAAGCCTCTCTACCCGCTGGATCTCCGTTACTTTACATGCCTGTCATTAGCACAATGTAGCATAGCAGAACATGGAGCTGTGGAAGCCAGGAAATGTTTTCATTGGCAATGCATGTCGAATTACTGACCGCTTCACAAAACCTCCACAATATCCGTGACACTGTCCTTAATAAGCGAGCTAATAACTCCAATGAGCAATAGGCATGATGGGCCAGCGCAATGCAAAGTATTATGGGAAAAAATGCCATGAATGCATGAGGAATATGAGACAAAAACATTCCCCTCGATAAGAATTTACAATGGATTGAGGAGGATCCAGGCGCATACCATTTAATTAACAGTTCCGAATCTCAATATCCCATTGTTTGTCAAAAGTCTAAATGACATGACTCATTCAGTGTTTTAAAGGGGAACTCCAACCAAAAATTCTGAACATGCGCTTCTTCATCTATGGAATGATTGGTACATTACAGTTTATTTGATCATACAGCCCATACAGCAGAATATTGCTCATACGTCTTTGTTTTACGTCTTTGTTTTACCATTTCATTCACCCCATAATATTCTCTGCATAGTTGATTCCTCTTGAGAACACTTTTTGTAAAAGCAACAATTCCTCAGCATAGACCCATCAATTATCAATGGCATAGACACAGACATTTAGTACTGATCCTTAGGTGTTAATAAAAAGTGGACATCTTAATCAGATTAGCATTGATTTGAGGTTTGAATAAGTTGAGTTGTTGCAATGTGTCGAGAGAGCCACCGGTGACCCTGACAGCGTTGATAGAGGGGGGTAGGGTGGGGGTGGAATGGGGTTTAGCCATTTAGGTGCGATGGGGGTGGGGGTGGATGCGTGGGCTCAGTCTTGTCTCTTTTCTCATGTCATAAATCCGAGCTGAGGCTGGGGTGAACTTGGGGAGCAGCTGGAGGTTATCTGAAAGGCAGACAGACCCACTGACAGAATGACGGACAGACGGAGGGAGGGGGAACTCTGGCAGAGAGAGAGAGTGTGTGTGTGTGTGTGTGTGTGTGTGTGTGAGAGAGAGAGAGAGATGTGTGGGGGGGGGCGGGACAGAGTGCATGGGGGGCTGGTAAATCACAGAAATAGCAGGGAACAGAGGAGAGAGGCATAAAGACACACACACACACACACACACACAGACACACAGACACACACACACACATACACACAACAGGGACAGGTGCAGAGTGTGAGTGCCCCAGAGCCGCCGCAAGACACCGCCGCTACCTTGGTGTTTATTTGTCCCCCCTCCCTCCAAGCGTTCAAAGGGTAAACGTCTATTCTGGTATAGGGTTACAGCGGAGCTGCCTTGAACCCCGGCTCCAAGCGAATACCATTCCTGACGGGCCAACGTTCTCCCTGGCGCGCATCACCCGCCCCTGACCCCCATGGGGAGGAAGGGGCACCTCAGCGCCCACACACAGCCCACCCCACACACCCTCCACTCCGCTCCCCTCCCCTGACACAGAATGTGACACCTGCCCCCTCTCCTCCGCCCCCATTATTGCAGGCTTTATAAGGGTTTACGAGTTGATCAGTGGATGGCGGTGACCTCGCCAGGCCTGCTAGCCGGCTAGCTAGCTAGCACAGCTGCAATGCTAATGCAGGCTAACGGCTAAAGGCTAACGGCTAAGGCATTGGCGCAGTGACGGGGGGTGGCGGCGATGACAGACCTCGTCAGATAAGCACACAACCAATGCCCGCCCCCCTATGACTGGGCCCCTTGCTTTTCCACTGGAGATCCGCTATCAAACAGTTGAAATGTAGGAGCTATCAGCAAGCCATCTGTTATCAACCATCTATCAGCAAGACTAGGGTAAAGTCATAGTATGGAATCTGTGAGACTTCACAAGCACTTGATGGTAGTCAGTACGAGTCCTTCTGTATTCAGTAAGAAACTTTCTTATCTAAATATTTCTCTTCAATGTAATATGATATTTTTTAGACTAATGACTGGGTTATTCTTTTCATGTAGACATGTTGGAGAAAAGTAATTAAATAAAGTAAGAATAAAAGCCAAAGTGGGCCAAACAAGTTACAGTTAACAACATCTTAATCTTGCCCAAGTTGTGCAATAACAGTCATAGTGAGAGTGCGGAGTGACTAGGGAAGGTGATCAACACTGTTCAGAACCTCAGGAGCATGGAGAGAGTGTGACACATCGGACCATCACATGCTACGGGACCACATGGAGCCAACAGCTGTGCAGGAAGCCACAGTGGTGTGAAACATGAATATTGTGAAGAGTGGTGGTGAGAGAGCCCACTGTGTAGAACTGTGTGTGTATGGGTGGGTATAGAGGGGTGTGTGTGTGTGTGCGTGCGTGCGTGCGTGCGTGCGTGCGTGCGTGCGTGCGTGCGTGCGTGCGTGCGTGAGAAGGACTGTGTCCATCCATCCACATGTGGGTGGGGTTGAGGACTTGAGTGCCAGAGGAATTGTATCTAGTGTGAGTGAAGGGACTGTGAGTAAAGGCATTGTGTGCATTCAAACTTACAATTACTGCATATATGTGGAAGTGTCATAAGACACTTGTCTGTGGGGGGCTTGATACATTTTGAGAATCATGTTCAAGGGTCAGTGTCTATCAATGTCTCCCTATTTGTATGGGAGATACAGGATGAGATGGGGTGCACTGTACACCTTCAACAGCAAGTCCATAACATGTTGCATGAATAAGTACTGTATGTACGCCATACCTGGCATATATACAGTACCCCTCAAAAAGTATCAAATACTATGAGTGTTGGCTTGAGCATGCCTGGAGTGCAAGATGGTTGGGGGTTTGCACTTTTGGGACTATTCTATTGGTTCTGTTATGCAAGGCTAACTAAATTGAGCACAGCTGTTTGAACTCAGGTCTGATGTATGCATGAGGAACGGTGGACAGCACATACAAAGTCAGCAGCAGAGAAGCAGAGGCAGGAAAGGACGGTGGAGGAAGGGGGGGGGCGTACCGTACATCTTGCCCTCGTCGGAGAGGATGATCTTCCTGCGTCCGCAGGGCGGGTAGATGGCCAACGCTTCATGAAAGCTCTGCTCAATGTCGGGGCTCCACACACCCTCCGCATCGTTCTCCAGAGGCTTGTCCAGAGGCTCGTTCAGCTCCTCACTGGTGCCCCCAGGGGAGGGGGCCGACTCCCACTCCGCAGACGTGGTGGGGGGCCGGGGGGGGACCACAGGTCAGAGCTGGGGTGGGGAGCTGGGGGGCAATGTCCCAGAGGGGAAGAGGGATGGGTGGGATAGGGTGTGATGGTGAGGTGAAGTCCACGTTAAATAGAGAGCAGGACAGGACAAGGGAAGGTGATCCTATAAGAAAGCAAAATACATAATAGCATTGTGTAATACAGGATAGGGCAGGGCACTGCTAAGAAAATCATCATATCATCATATATCGTAAAGTAAATTACCACATTATCTATAGCTGCAATGGCTTTTAAGGACTTTGAATTTTCTGCGAGTGTATGATTTTGTATGATGAAGTGTAAGGGTGTCCATTGACTGTCAAATTTTGACATGAGAAATCTGTAAAGGCATCCTCTTAAAATAAAGGTTAAATGTGAAGAAAAATAAACAAAACATTCAGGTCAAGTGACGTCAGTCCAAGTAGGTTACGGCTAATCAAAGTGTTAGCTGTTAGCTACATAATGCGGTCACACGGTCATATGAAGAGCGCCGTGCGTGCATCCAGCCAGGCTATAAGATCACATTGGCCGGGAGTTGCTAATCCTACTTGGAAAAAGCACCTTGGATCAGAAATTAGATTAGGCAGTCATGAAAACAAACAAGATGGCACCTAGCGAGAGAGGGAACTAAGGAGTAACTAAGTCAACAGACTGGGACACACATTAAACTGGGATCTCACTTGATGACACTTCT
>NC_139657.1:21527702-21567702 GCF_951799395.1 Argentina silus | reverse complement strand
AGTGCTGTAATGAAAATGTCGGAATTCATCAAAAAATTTCAGAAATGTCAAGAATGTTATCTCAGAAAGTGGATGTTAGGGTTACAGATACAAAGCAACCGCGGGAGTCTACTGTATTTACATTATCCAATAGACAACTCAGATAAAGTTTAGACACACGCACAACTTATGAGACGCATTGCTTTATGAAACAACACTCACATGAATGTTGACTTATAATATTACAAGAAAGTAACTATATATTTTTTTAACTTACCTGTTGAAAGTCAAAGCAACAGAGGGCAATGTAGGCTCAAGCGGGCAAGCGGAATTTTGTGGAAGAATTCTGTACAGAATATCAGTATTTTGTCCCCTCTTCCTTAGTCGCGAGGAGAGCTGGAATTTCAGGAATTAGCTGTGGTATGACATGAAGCCTGGAAGGCAGAGAAAAAGACGAGGGGAAAGAGGGAGGCAGGACCGACCGGTCAACACGTAATGAGGGAGGGGGATTCGAGGGGAGGGCCCGGCCTCCAAAAAGGAAAAGAAACAGGCTCAGTAAGGGAAAAAGGAAATCACATCAAGAAAAACAGGGTCGGGAATTGTCATTGCCTGTGAAAGGAGAGGGACAAACCTATCAATGGGACAAACACTTAAAGGGACAATGCTATTGTAAAACGTTATCAGCATGCTTATCAGAAGAGCTATGTTGAAATGGCTTATGTGCTCCTTGATTTGATTATAGGACATTTAGAAGTTTTTTAAGTTATTACCATTATTCTGAAATAATAATGCAATTTGATGTGGGTAAATTATATAGATGTTTTAGACCTTACTCCCCACTGATTACATGCCATTATTTCGTTTAGCCTAAAGATTTTTTGTTTGTTATAATTTCTCACTTAATTTATGATAGCAAATGACAAACATTGTCTTTGTCATTGTGCAATTCATCCTTACACAGAAACCATATAAGTTCAGTGGACTGTCAGTGGACATTGAATGAAATAGCTAACAGAGCCCTCCAGTGGATACTGTGTGTAATGCCCTAAAACGTGGGGGCTCAGTCCTGCCACTACGTCATGACGGACTCTCATCATTACATGACCTCAGTTTCATTTTACAATTGGGAATTTGAGTAGCCCAGTATTACAGCTATTGAATAGATATAATCTTTAATGTGGCTATTGAACAAGCAGTTATCACATACTGTGCATCTTCAATGTCATATGCAAGAGCATACAGTAGTAACCCACCACAAGCAAGGTATCTGATATTGATAGATATTGTGCTGTCATATGTCCTTTCCATAAAGTGTAATAAATCATAAATCTCTTAAGTAGATTCTGGCTTCCGGATTTAATAAATCATTCAAATAGCAAAAGTGGAAACATAAGAGGAATGTTATTGGCCAGTTACTGCATAGCTATTATAACAGACTTAGAAGGGATGTTCCACTTCTTTAACATTTTCTCTTGGTTTGGCCCTGACCTTGGGTTTAGTTCATTAGCCCAGACAGTTTTCAGTTACATATGTTGCTTCCGTAGACACGGAGTAGTCATATTTGGGCCCCATAGGCCCCCATTCATTCTGGAAATATGTCCATAACAGCTTTCAGACACCCCAAACCAACTAATAATATGACAGATCCCTCTGAAGACTATGGCTGCATTATGTTTCTGAAAAGTCACTTTCGTATACAAATAGTAAAGCGTCTTCTCAAAAATGTAATGCAGACAGCGTCTTCAGAGGGGGTTTCTGTAATAATATGAGTTGGATTGAAGTGACTGAAAGGTGCTAAATTACCAGGATTGTTTTTTAAAAGATGGAACATCCCTTTAACACACATAAGAACAGTCTCACAAAAACATCAAAACACATTTGGCACTTTGTGTTTCTTAATTAAAAATCACTTTATTTAATACAGTTTCATTGCATTTTCAATCAAGTTTAAGGCAAAACTAGTGGTGTTTTAAAATGATACTGATTGGCCATACATACTGATTTTCTTTTCTCTACAACATCAAATCCATCCTCAAACTTAACTCTTCAACTTCGCACATATCATTTCCTCACTCGATTCACTCTTGTCTTTATCCAGGAATGATTTCTGATAATTTTCCTTTCTTTATCCTCTTTTTGGAATTCTCCCAGTCCAATCCAAAAGTTCACCTTCGTGTCACAGTGGTACATTTCCTCAATAACCCAGAGTGGTCTACAATCCTTAGTCTGAAACTAGACTCTAGTATAAATAAAGTCCATAACAAACCACAGGAGACTTTTTGCTTTCATTTGAAAAAGGAAAAAAGGAAGAGATAAAGTTTATCTAAAAAGTATATAAATTAACTTATAAGCCTCCTGTTTATGAAGAAGTTGTACTATTCTTTAAAAAAAAACACTTTATAGTAATACTTGGAATGTTTAAAAGGTACTGTACAAAATGGAATTGTCCTTTGGCACAGAAACGCCCTCAATGGTGCTCTCATTGGTGCCTTCCAGGTTTGTGGGTGGAGTCTTTCGTGAGTGACAAAGACGGAGGACTCTCCATAACAATTTGACCGCTCTATACATCAATGTACACTGTAAGCTTTACAAAAGCAAGCTCTAAAATAATTGAAGCTATAGAAAGACACTTGGGAATAACTAGACACTCAATGGAAGTTCAGGGTCCTTAGTGTTTCTGTGTCTTTGGGCCAATAGAAAACAATTCACGTTGGAATTTGTTTTTTTTGGTCCAAATCTTCCAAAAACCTAACATCCTCCAAGGTCCTTTATGTTCAGAGCAACTCAGTCCAGGTGTTGCTGTGAGTGTTCTGTCATAGTATCTTTGCGCAATAAGAGTGTGTAAGCTCCTGACACATGTCAGCTTCTCTCTCTCCATGGACTAGAGTGTCATCACACTGTCTTCCCAACCTCTCTTTCACTGCTCTGCTCTCTCATATTGGATCCTCTCCTGAGAAGGCATCATTTTTTTGACAGGAATTTCATCTTATTTCCTGAAAATAAACACAGGGAAACACAATTGGAATCAAAATAATGTATGTGAGTGTGTGAACCTTTGTGTACATTCAGGTGGGCTTTAGTTTCCCTACTGTAACGTACGGTATACTTGGAGAGGTGATAGTGTAGAGAGAGAGATAGAGATACAGAGAAAGAGACAGAAAGGAAGAGAGAATGAGAGAGAGAGAGAGAAAGAGATGGGGGAGAGAGAGAGAGAGAGAGAGAGAGAGAGAGAAATGGGAGATAGTGAGAGAGAGGGAGAGAGAGAAAAAAAGAGAGAAAGTGAAAAAAAGAGAGAAAAAGAGGAAGAGAAATAGTATTTCAATCTCACCTAGACCCTTGAGGAACTTGTTGACCCCACGTTGCTCACTCCCAGGTAGAGAGTCCAGGTAGTCTTGTGCCCTCAGCTCAAACAGACCTGGCAACAGAACAACCACACATGTGATAACTGATTAAAACCATCACAGGTTTACCCTGGTATCTTCTCAAAGTACTCAATACCCCTTAATACTGCACCTTCATAATATTACCCATGAGTGGATACATTAAGTTTAATTGAATTGATGATATCATAGTGGGTTATTTACTTGTGACCTTTTCTTCTTATCTTTTTTTACTTCAGAACGCAGAACATTTCTGTTTTCACATAATGTAGACACTGGTATGGTGCTGGAGATAATTAATATGAAAAAGTGGTGAAGTGCCCCTTTAATATATATCATTCTACCATGGCCTATAAATACTCAACATCAATGCTCTCTCTGTACTGTACCTTTCAGCCCCTGCCTGCGGAGCTCCCTCTCCTGGACGAAGCCTGTAAACATCTGAGTCTCCATGAAGACCTCCAGGAAGCGACGCAGGCTCTTGGAGGTGACGGCCTTGCGGAAGGCCTCGCGTTGGAAGGAGGAGACGGGGGTGGGCGAGGAAGGAGAAGAGGCAGAAGATGCCGTGTCATCCTCTCGATCCCCTCCGCCCATGAAGAGAGGGTAGTGGCCCACCATTTCTACGAAGAAGCGCACAAAGGCCTCGGACACGACAGTGCTCAGGGAGCTGGAGTCTTGGAGGGAGTAGAGACAGAGAGGGGGGGGGGGGGGGGGTATACAATAGAGGTCACGGTGGTGAATTTGTAGATGTGACCTCTGGGATGAAATGTCCACTATGTACAGATCTACAGTAGGATCCACTTTCCCTCCCCAAATCCTAACATTAACCATTAGAAGGAAAACATCATCAAATAAAAACTGACCCAAGACCAGTGTCTAGGGTCACATTTAAACCATCACCATGGACAGGAGGGCAGATGGCAAATTCCTCATGAAATACTGTATAGGTGTATATGGTGACTGTGAAATATACAGTGTGGTATCTCTATGGGAAGTACTGTATCTGTACTTCAGGGAGTAGAGAGAGGTGATTGTAGCCGTGCTCACCATTAGGTAGATTCTCACTGGCCAGCTCCTTCCTCTTGTCCAGAACATGCTCCAGTGCAGCCTGCAGCTTGTGAGGGAGAATGGAGTCCTCATCATCCAGCTAGAGAGAGAGAGAGAAGAAGAGAGAGAAGAAGAGAGAGGTGTGAGAGGAAATCATGTTTCAACACATCTGACATGATATGTTATGTTACATATGTGTGTGACTGTGAGCATAAAGGTATCTGACTGTGTTTAAAGACATTGTCATATTCTGTGTTGATATGTATTATTATGTCAGATATTAGGTGTTGTTTATCTGTTGCCATGGATACAGAGAGAGCAGTACCTGTCGGAGGAAGCGGCTGTTGCCGAGGTCGACCACCAGGACCTACAGAGAGGGCAGAAGGGAGGAGGATGTAATTTCCTGTCACAATGTGGCAGCCGGGGCCTTTTCCCAAGCATAGCCACAGAGACCATTGTTTATTGGAGGTTTATTGGAGGACAAGGGCACACCATGTCACAATGGCACACACGCAAACCAAGCAAGCATGCATGCATGCACGCACAGAAGCCAACTCTTTTTTTTGTACACACAGACTTATGTGTCTCTACCCAACAATTTCTTTGACGTAAATCCATGACTTTCAAGCAAAGACGCCCCCTGTTGTTTAAAAACAGAACTGTCACAGAGTGAGATGATAGAACTTTCTAGATGGGTAAAAGGATATAGTCAAAAGTTAAAAGTGAGTGTCTATCTGAGATGTCATCTTATGAGATGTTTAGGTTTTGAGTAGCCTGACCACAGGACTTCTTAGCCCTCGAGACACACAGCTGGAGGTTTTACACACTACAGGGCAAACCTGACAAATACTGGCTTGGATATTTTCTTTTTGACATTTTGCTCTCTAGCAGGCCAACACAGTACAGCTCAGCTCAACGTGGCGTTAGTGTGATTGGGGTATAAGTCTCACCTCTTCGATGGGCAGCTCTTTGAGTCGGGGCAGGGAGCTGGACAGCAGGCCCACGATGAATGGTGTAGGGGTACACACGATGTCCAGCATGGCAGGGGGCAGCACCGGGATGTAGGTATGCTGCCATGTGAATGGGTAGAGGAGAGCCACCACCGCATGACAACACTGAGACAATGTACTAAAGATAGAGAGAGAGAGAGAGAGGGGGGGGGGGGGTAGAGAGAGAGAGAGGGGGGGGGGGGTAGAGAGAGAGGGGGGTGTAGAAAGAGAGAGAGAGGGGGAGGAGAGGAGAGAGAGAGAGAGAGAGAGAGAGAGAGAGAGCAGTGTCAGTAGCCATAATCATTCAATACATTTTAACTAGTAGTTTACACACACACACACACACACACACACACACACACACACACACACACACACACACACACACGCACACACACACACACACACACACACACACACACACACAGTCCACTCTAACCACAGTATGCTTTATATTGTCTCCAATACAGTTCTTACCTTTACCACAAGGTGGTGCTAGCTGATTCCCTGGAATTACAGGAATTGCTTTGGAACTTTAGATTAGTTGATTATGCATTTTAGTTTTCTCCTAAAAAGCATGGTCTGTAATGTAATGAAGAATTTTTAGAGAATAGTTTTAAGGGAGTGTGATTTAACATTTAACAAAAAATATAGAGCGGGAGCAAATTAGCTAACCCCACACTGTTAACTTAATGCCTCCAGTGTGTGTGTCTGTTTTCGTTTAATTCATTCAAAAACAATCAAAGATTGGAAGGCCAAGTTTCCACTAGTTTTAGTAGGAAATGTCACAGTGCAACGACACATGATGTGAACTCTGGTGCCTTTCCTTAGTGGCTTTTCTAAAGCAATAAAGGGAAACACAGGGAGATAGATGTATACTGTAAGACGGCTTCATCAATTCAAGTGTTTATATCTCAAACAGACCTGGGTCAAAAAGTATTTGAAATACTTTCAAATACTTTGAGTGTTTCTTGAGCCTGCCTGGGGGCTGTTCCATTGGCTCCATTATGCCAGGAAAACTCAATCAAGCTAAAAACCAAGGTCTCATCTCAAAGCACCAGTCAACACCAGGAGATGAGTGAATGCTATGGCATCAATGTCTTACACACACGTCAGTCCACAAGCTTTCATTTTGACGCTAACCCCGTGTCTGGCTTTCAGGACATTTTTCCGAGGAAAATTGATTGTTCCCAAGGCGACTGTATAACACAACAGCATTCTTTCCTTTTACACGCTCTCTCTCTCTCTCTCTCTCTCTCTCTCTCTCTCTCTCTCTCTCTCTCTCTCTCTCTTCACTCTCATCAGCTTCTCACCTACCCCGCTTCTTCTTCTTCTGGGCTGAGTTTCCCTGAAGTTTTATAGCAGTAAGATAATCTTTCGTCCATAACCTACAATGGACTTAAGCTGACCTTAGTGCTACCAACGCTCTCAGAAAACTCACCCCTGACCTCATCTCTCCTTTAACAGCTGCTTTCATCCACCTTGTGGAGGCCTTTTGAAATGAGGCTTAAGTAAGTAAGTTAATTCAAAGCGACTTCCAAATCAAAACCACGACAAATTGAGCCGTCAGTCCTTCCACAGTTTAACACAGTGTCTCACCTGAGTTTGTCTGCAGTGAAGATGACCCTGCGCTCCAGCAGCAGAGAGGCAAACACTCGTAGGAGGAGACGCAGACTCAGGGAGGAGAAGAGACACTCAAAGTCCACATGCTCCAGGCGAGAGTCAGACGGCCGACACAACTCTATCACCTGAGAGAGAGAGAGAGAGAGAATTAACCTGAATTAATATGAATACACATTTAAACTAATAAAGATGGACATACACACATAAACATACACATATAATGTTGAAGGCCTCAAGTGAACAGTGCTTTAAATATGAGGCCTTAGGCAGCCTGCCAGCTTCTATTGGGTAGTGGAAGTTTACCTCCATACTATGCTATGCTATGCTATAGCTACCACCGCTGCTGTGTGTACACCGTAGAGTTACGTAGACCCTAGAGGCCTGTGTGTCTCCTCTCACCTCAGTGCCAGAGCCAGGCAGGAAGTTCTTGACAGTGATGGTCCTCCCCGGGGCAGGGAAGGGAGCCTCCATGATGCCCCTCATGAAGGGCTGCACCAAAGCTGGGGAGATGGCCCTCCTTTTCTCCACCTCATCCAGGATCTGGCCCATGGGAAAGGAAATCAAACACATTCAACAGACACAGAAATACTGTAGAGTACATGCTGTACAATACACAGTATGTATACATCGTCAATATGCACAAGTACAGTCTATCTATTGACTGATGATAAATGCACACACACATGCAGTTAGGCAGGCACACATGCACGCCATACACGCACACACACACACACACACACACACACACACACACACACATACACACACACACATACACACACACACATTCACATAAATCACCCCCTCATTACAGGGGAGCCTACAGTACCAGTAACCACATCAGCTGGATCTCACATGTGTCTCTCTGTACTGGGGCCAGCGCTACAACCTCACTGTGGGAAAGTGGCAACCAGGGAGAGGGAGGGTGGGGCTCTGTGGGTGCAAGGGGTGGTCTCTGCTGGGAACGTTTTTGTGGGCTTCGTTCCCTCGCACAGCGGGAGGTGAGTCTGTGTGTGTGTGTATGTGTGAGTGTGTGTGTGTGTGTGTGTGTGTGTGTGTGTGTGTGTGTGTGTGTGTGTGTGCGTGTGCGTGTGTGTGTGTCTGAGCACGTGCCTCCCTGCCTGCCTGCCTGCCTGCCCATGTGTGGGGTGTCCTTGTGTGTGTACTCTACCTTAGAGAAGAGGTCGAAGCAGCCCAGTCGGCTGACAATGCAGTAGACCTCAGGAAGCCTCCGGCTTTTACCGCTGGGCTGTGAACACACAGCAGGACACAGGCAAGGGTCAAAATAACAGCAAATCACAAGACTGGAGAATACTAGGATTAGACCAGTGAACCCAAATAGAACCTTTGTTTTATAGGGGCATAAATAGTGTAGTCCAAAATAGGGCACTCAAAGCAATATTGCCCTATATTGAAATCAATAGAGAGCTTTTTTTTTTTTAAAGCAGCATTTTTCTTTGCCTACCAGTAAACGGCGACAGTATCCAAACCTCCTGCTCCCATCCTCTCCAGTCAGGACAAACGAGAACGTCTCACTGGAAAATAAAGATAATTCAAAAAGTTTGGAAACTATTTCAATGTTGGAGCAAGAAAAATGCTAAGAAATTGAGTTTGATGTGCTGGAAAATAGATAACTGTATTCTGACCTGTTTTTTCGCTTGCAGTTTGTGACAACAATAAGGCCCTACTTTGTTCTTCAGTAAGTAGGACCCTTAGGGCAGACTTACTCAGCTAATATCCACACAAAGAAAGCCCCACCTGAGAGGTGTGCATTGACCAATGACGAACCACTGACAAGGAGTGTGTCAGCCCTGTTCAATGACTGTGCCTTACAGGTGTGTGTTTGGGGGGGGGATGTATGTTTGCTTGTGCTAACATTCCACCGGCTCTCACCCATCAAACATTTACCAGTAGGTAATTATTACCTGTCACCCCCCAAACCATAAACAGTCACTTCTAGGAATAAAGCACTCCTTGAGGAATTCTATAGGTGGGTCATATTTTGTTAAGGAGTGTGTGATGATTTCGTAATACCAGGTGTAAGGCACTAAAACACTATTAGCATCTCACTAGCCTCCCATTCATCATTTGTAACACCTATAGTTGAGGACCTTTAGACACTTAGACAAGGGACTAAAAAGTACCCATAGTTTCTTTGTAGCTGTTAGCTGTTGAAATGATAGCATAGCTACCAAGAGTGAATCTTAAAATAAACCCCTAACCCCTACCCCAGATACCTGCATAGACCAGAAACATTGTCAACATTACGACTGGCCTATCAAGGCAAGGTGGAGCTTCAACCAAAACATTTAATCCTCTCAGGTCTACACAAGAATCTAAGGGTTAGGGGCTAGGACTCTAGGGGATAGTCGGTAGGGGCTAGGAGCTAAGGACTAGGAATGAGTGACTAGGGCCTAGGGGTTCATGTGGGATTCTGGGTAACAGTAGTGCAGACAGTCTTACCTGGGGAAGTTGTCAACAGGCGCCCAGTCTTTGGCGTCGGGGAAACAGAACTGGGGGATTACCTTCAGCTGGTCCTCAGTCTCCCGCATGAACTTGAAACTTCTCTCCAGCTGAGGGCGAATTAGCATGTTAGCTTGGATTCTACATTTGATCACTTGCACATTAATTCTCCATGGACAATGATAAATCTCTCACACAATTACTGACATGCACAAACAAACACACACAGAGATGCTGGCAGAAATATTTATTTTCACTCGTTACCATCCCTTGTTAGAGGACATTATTTGTGTTTTCACACATGATATGTACACAGTATATCCAGCTGATTCAGTTAATATTCAGTTAATGCTATATCCCTGAGGGTACCTATACCTATGCTTTACTGAAATGAATTGAATACCTTAAGTGGGAACTGTTGTGTAACCTCTGGCAGGTAGGGGGCTCCAGCCTTGGTCTTGTGAAGGGCCACTACTATGAAGTACTCAAACAGCTTCCTCTCCTGCAGGTCCATCAGGTCCCGCTCCAGGGTACGATACCGCCCTGTCTGCCTCAGCATGGATTGGACCGATACCAGCCGCTGGCTGTGAGCTGAGACACACACGTATGTATGAATGCACACACACGCACACACAAACAGAATCTCAGTCAGTCCCTGAACCAGGCCCCTTGCATAGCTGTTTCGATCAACCAGAGAAACTGAAGTCTCGATATCCCCTCACCTTTTAATTTCTCCTCTGTGTCACTCTCCGACTCACTGTTGTCATCTGTCACTGCATCAATGAGATGAGAAAGAAAAACACAATGAGAGGGAGTCATGAAACATTCTGAACACCATATAACATACTCCATGTTCTACTTATTCCACATTTGTGTTTGATAAGGCAACACAAGGTGGTAATTTACATCTTTAAGCAGAAGAGGCCTCCCTCTTACCTCTCCCTGAACTGGCCTCAGTAGACTGGGACACCCTCTTCATGCGTTTCTTCCCTCTCCTTGCCTCGAAGATACCGTTGATTTTCAGCACCATCTGTGGGAAGGCAAAGCACAACAATAGAGTCAGCCATCTTTGTATGAACTTAATTTCCTAGAACCACCATTTCAGTTATAGCCATCAGTCTGTTTTAGCTTTAGTTACCTACCCTAACAAACAAAGGAGTTGGCTTGGCTAGGCTAGGCTAGGCTAACATGCACTGTTACTTCAATAGCTTTTGGGAGGTCCTCTCTGAGATATTCCCAATACAGGAAATATCTGTCAAAAGGAAGCCACTGTGCTGTCTCTTCTGTCTAACATATTCCCAGACAACTGTATGGGAGGACCAGGATATCCCTGTGCAGTAGACTGGAACAATAAATCACTGAAGGGGGAATGGTGGGGTTGTGAGCATCCCCCGTGTCTGAGCTTGGTATGTCCCTCCAACACACACACACACACACACACACACACACACACACACACCTTGGGGATTTTCCTCCGTCTGCGGTTGTAGGGGTCCCCTGAGAGACAGGGGGTGTCATCTGGGCTGCTGGGGGTGGAGGGGGGGCTGATTCGGGAGGGCGAGGAGATGCCGGTGTCCCGGTTGGTCTTACGCAGTTCTAGAAGCTTGAAGCTGCGGCGCTCCGAGTTCTGCCTGAAGAAGCCTGACTTGGAGGAGAGCTGGTAGACACATGGGAGAGGAGAGCAGGACCGCATGCCAATATGTTAGTGCACTTCTCCAAAAACAGTGAAGGGGCTCTATTATTATTATGAAATTGAACACATCATCATATAGAGGAAGCTTCTTCTAATGTCATACAAATACAATATGTACCTTAGTTGGTGTTTCGGGGGGTGGGGACGAGGGGGAGAGCGGTCTAGACACGGGTCTAGAACAAGGCAACTTGTTTCCAAGGCAACTTCTCTCCAATTCGATATCTTCGTATGGATTCTCCTTCAAAGGAGGGTCTGTAGGGCAAAACACACAGTGTACACATGAACATAAAACAACTATAAAATCAGTCCATTCTATAAGCAACACCAAATACGATCCTATGCAACGTAGCCACTGATTTTTATATCCTAGCCTACATTTCTTTCCAAATGAGCTTTTTGTGTTTTTGTTTTGCTGTGAGCAAACCTGCCAGCAGCAGACTAGCAGTCAGAGCTCATATTTCTCCATGATAAGCTGCACCATCACTAGCGTGGCTAACGCGAACAGTAACTAACTAGCCCTGTGCAGATAAGAGTGAGAGGGAGGCCCATTTTCCAGAACCAGTCTTTCTCCCTTCATACTCCCTGGTCGATCCATCCACCAGATGCGACCTGTAGGAGGAGGACGTCAGACAGGGACGGCCAGTTCCTCTCCACGGAAAAACAAGGGATCAGTGCACTGCTTTTCACATTGCTGGCTGGCTGTGTGTGTGTGTGTGTGTGTGTGTGTGTGTATGTGCCCCTGCAATCTGAAAAAGTAGTAGACTCAAGTTGATTGTGGGTTAAGGATGCTGATGGGAGTCAGTATGGTTTGTGTGTGTGTGTGTGTGTGTGTGTGTGTGTGTGTGTGTGTGTGTGTGTGTGTGTCTGTCTGTCTGTCTGTCTGTCTGTCTGTCTGTCTGTCTGTCTGTCTGTGCATGTGTACGTATGTGCGTGTGTCAACTTCAGACAGCCCCATGAGGAGACAATCATACCCAGTCATTACTGTTTTCAGTCCTGTCTCTGTCTGTCTCTGTCTCCCTCCCATAGCCACTTAGCTACTGTACAGTACTCCTTACAAGTTAACACAGGGCCACACTGAGCCATTGAATTACTTTGCCCTTGGGGAGCTGGTCCGTTACTTGGTGAACCATGTCTGAGAATTCAAATGTACAGACTAAGTAGAGGCAAAATATACAAAGGCATCACCCAAATGCAGTAAAAAGCATGATTTCATTGTTATGGTTACCACCTCAGCTAAGACCTCACACAGTGCTATCACACACACACACACACACACACACACACACACACACACACACACACACACACACACACACACACACACACTGTGTAATGAACCAGGCTAAAGGTGGGGTAAGGACAACAGAGGAGACAATAACCTTGGAATGTCAGTAATGACGCTAGGTATCATCACTAATAACAATTCTAAAGCAACGTACGTCTTCTAAATTAAAAAAGGTAACGGAAAAAACACAAAAGAAAACATTACCTAGCTACCCAACAACCTGAACTCTGTGGCACATGTCCTTGAGCAGAAAAAAGAAAAGCTAGTTCAACCCGAGTTGAACGCTTTCAACCTTCAGCAGTGTTGATATACCATGGCTATTTGTCAGACACTATTTCCAGAGCACCTTACAGTTATAAACATATATCATATCATGTGTACACAGTTATAAACATATATCATATCATGTGCACACAGTATATATTATATTACAGACAAATACAGTATATATGTGCATGTGACTCGTGAGAACCAAACCCCAAACTGTTCAAACCAAATGAGCTATTGAAACCATGCTTTGGAACATACTACTACCAGGAATAGGGTTGTGTTACCTAAGATATCCTCGTAGACATTCTCCTCTGATAAAGTGCGTGTGAGGCCAAGTCGTGACTGAGCATACCAGTCCACCCTGCAGCCCTCTGACGAAGATTGGAGCAGATCCTCAAACTCATAGGACTTCCTGTTGGACACACAAACACACAGATATAATACAGTACTGGATCAGATGGCTGCACTACATTAGTAGCAGGAGGGGTTTGGGTGACTGTTGAGCTACCACCAAAGCAACATACAACAAGTGCTTTGAGATTGAGAAAAGCGCTACAGTATATGAATGCAAATAATTAGCATAGCAATGCTAGCCTGTGAGCACAGAACGATGCAGAAAGAACAGGTATGAAGGTATGAACTTGCTGATGGGTGTCTGGTACCTGCGTATTAACAAATTGTCATCTGTCACCTCTCATTCTACATTAGGTAACAAGGCATAGGAAGACAACTAGAGTCACTATTCATCTCTTCAGACATGAAGATGACAAAGGTGTGTTAGGGAAATAGACAGACAGGCAGACAGGCACATAGACAGACGGACGGACAGACAGACAGACATCTGGATGGACAGACAGACAGACGGACGGATGGATGGTAAGATGGAAGGACAGACAGACAGACAGACAGACAGACGTTCCTCTTCACCACCCCTGAGTGCCCATCTCTGTGCTCCTGTGCTGCCAAACAGTCTGGCCCAGTAGGAAAACAGATAGCATGGTTTCCAATGGGAGGGCTATTGTACAGTAAAACTTTTTGAGACTGTGTCTCGCTTGCTTCACAAAGGGTTTGAAAACACAGAACTCAGCAGTGTGAAGCCTCCACATATGGTATGGAATGTTGCACAGCCAAACCAGGCCCGGCTTAACAAGAATGTAGTCTACTGTAGAACCCAACTATTGAACATTCTCAAATGCTCCAGAGTCCACATTTAGGGTTTTGAGGGTTTTCTTCAGTCCTTTTGTTGTGTGTTTGAAAACATGCATTCTCATTTAGATGCATTAGATGAAAAGGCTCTTTTTTGTCTTTCTTGTATAACGGTAAACAGTATATTCATAATACATGAGGGTCTTATTTGTGCAAAGTAAAGTAATGCCAAGTTATTGATGGGGTCATAAAAATACTCAAACATCAGCCTTTGATATTAAAAGGGTCACTCAACCACAAAAATACATCTTGACACGTTCTTTCCTGCCTGGAGACCTTTGTTTTGACATGACTGATTGTGATTGGTTTGTGTGTAACATTCCTGTTCTCCAAACAATGACCTCATTCTCTAGAACGCCGGGATGAGCATCACCGCCAGTGATTTACTACTACATGAAGTATTATTGGAATAGCGTCAAATATACTGGGAGAGCCTAATTTATCAGGCTAGAAATGAGCAGTTCCGGTATCCTACAACTGTGGCATTGATTTCAACCTTGTAAGTGCTGTGACTATGTGTTGCTTTTGATTGGGCAGTCATATGGCTAGCTAACCACTTCATGGTCATGCAAGAACAGACACAAGTCTGACCACATGAGTGAGTACATGAGCAATTTGTTCCTAATTGGAGGTTTGGGTTAAGGTCAGGGTTGAGGTGAAGTCCATGATTGTTAGTGGTTGAAATTAAAGTTTTGGTCACAATGATCTGTACTGTACATCCATCTCTTCTACCATGGCCAGATGGTGGCAACAGGCAACCTTCCGTATGTGGTTCTGTGCCTCTTGTTTAATCTCCTCTCATCTTTGTCTATCTTTCTCTGGGTGAATCTCAAAAGTCTTTCCTCACTTCCTCTCTTCTCGCCTCTTTCTCAATTGGGGAGGAACCTCAGATCTCCTTCAATGGAGAAAGGAAGTAAAGAATGGAGAAAATACTTTGGAGATTCACTCTCTGTCTCTTACCTGTTGTTGCTGTCTCTGGGTCTGTCTGCCCAGGGTCTCCTACAGACTCCAGGTGGGGGGCAGGTGGGTAGAGGCGGAGGTGGTATGGGGGGTAAAGGGGGCAGGTTCCGTCTCCCTTTCCCAGCACCGGGGCCTGATGTTGGGGTACTGGGAGGGGTGTGGTGCTGGAAGGTGCGTTGTGGTTTGGGTAAGGGGTTGATGGAGGGAACACCAGGTTCAGTGTACACATTATCAGGATCTCCCTCTCTCCCCCTCCTCCGAGACCCCGTGGGCCGTGTAACATCCAATGTCCCGAAGATAGGCTCATTGGCCCGTCTCTCCACTTCTTCCTGCTCCTCCTTCGAAGGGGGGCAGAAATAGTTCCCCGGTAACACCAAGGAAGGTTTGGTAGGACCCTCCTTCATCGCCTGCTCCAGTTTCTTAATATGAGTCAGAACTGATTTCTTGTCCTGTGCTGTTGTCTCTGTGGGTTTGGCACGAGGCCCTCTCTCTAGTATTACCTCTCCTCTGTCCCTGGTGGTGATGGTGGTGGGGCCTTCGGGAGACTTAGGCCTTGAATCCCCCAGCTTTCCTGCATTTTCCTTCCCTGAGTCCTGCCTCTCCCAGCTGACGAACCTCTTGCTGTCTGTCCTCTGGACCTCAGAGTTCTTGGTGTCCTTCTTTCTCACAGTTTCTAATGTTACCTCTTTCTGTCCAGAGGTCAGTGGGCATGGTCCACTAACCGGGGAGGTGGTGGGGGTTGAGGTGAGGGTGGGCTCCTTCTTCTTGTCCTCCCATTGGGAGATCTTGTCCCGGATGCTGGCAGTGGTCTTCAGACCTGCGGGGGTCTTGCTAGAGTTGAGCTTGTTGCAGCCGCCTCCACTCAGTCCATTCTCCATGACAGGTGTCCGGGGGTCCACTGTAGTGGTGGCTCTCTTGTGAGCCAGCATGGTGGTGTCAGCGACGTGTCCTGCCTGGCTAACCAGGGGGGAGAGGGGGCGTTTGGCACTGGTGTCCCCGTCCCTGCACACGTCTGGCCGCTGGAGGGCCGCAGACGACGGAGCCTCCCCAACCTTCAAGCCGCAGCACTGGAGCCTGTACACACACACACACACACACACACACGCACACACACACACCCACACACACACACAGACACACACACACACACACACACACACACACACACACACACACACACACACACACAAACCCAGTCAGAGATTAGAGTTAGCACTTCTAAACCTATGCCAGACAAAACAACACAAGACCACAGAATTCAAGATGAATTATGAATTGATTGTCAACACAGCACACCCACATACATTGTTTAAAAAGGCCTAAGCAAAGTAGCCACTTAATGTATAATGTATAAATGGCTCTTGATTTTTATGGAATAAACAATTAGTAGGAATGCTCGTAAAAAAGAACAACTGCACAAACTCAGATTCTGTGTCTGTTTGAGCAGTGAGTTACTCCTACAAGATTACTGGGTCACGACTGTTTGAACTCTGGGTTTTAGGGTCAAAGTTTACAAGCACAGCTATTTCTGGTGGGATGAAAGTATGCACAGAAAGAGAGGGTGGGGGGGCTTAGACCAAGGAGAAGACGTGCATATTCTCTTTTCAAAAGCTGACCCAGTCAACTCCATGTTGGCTCAAGGCCAGTTCATCAAAATGATTTGGTTTCAAACAAATGGAGGAAACGTGGCCTCTTGATTGCCACTTCTGATGACATCTGTGTACATGTGAAAATGAACAGTCATGCAATCTTGAGGAAAACTAAAAAGGTAGAGACCACACGACAACTTCCCTTGGATGATTTTGCCTATCAAAAATAGGTGTTGCCATTTATAACTATGACCAAACAAGGAAGCATAACCAAAAAAACATGCAAATCCTCTTAGTTTTATTAGTTTACAGCCTCAGTTGAGGCTGTAGTTTTATGTAGCATGGAGCAGCAGAAGGGGAAAACTAGGTCAAACTCCCAAGCCAAGAAAAAGAGAGTGGGGGGTTGGGGTGGGGGGGGGGGATCAATAGTGTTCTCTTCTTCTTGGCAAGGGGGAAAAGGCCTGTTTAACAGTTGGGCTAGGAGGGAGAAGGAACAGGAGCTATGGGGAGGCTGCATCTCACCCCGAAGGGGGGGGGGGGGGGGGGGGGTACAAAAGCATCTCTGACCACCTGAGCTAAAAGAGGATGAGAAGGGGACAGGGGGAATGGGTGTAAGTGGGTGAGAAGGAGGTGAAGGAGGAAAAGCCTGGATCTGTCCGAAGGACATAGCTCTTTTAGACAGTGGGAATAATGCTGGCTTAAATGCAAATACTGTATATTGGGCAGTAAAACATTGATAAAAGGAGTCATGCATACAAGGCATTTTTAAAATACATACCCGTTGACTGATTGGTAGATACAGTTGTCAGTGTTCGTACAGAGCAGCAGGGCCCGCCCACCAGTCATGGTGCTAGCAGCAGGCATCCTAGACAGACAGAGAGACAACAGTCCAACAGTCAGACAGACAAAAAGACATTCAGACAGGGTTGAATTGAAACAGACAGACAGACAGACAGACAGACAGACATATATGGGTCAGGGTCAGGACCACACGACCTGATCAAGACCCAGACTCCGTGAATCAGATTGCTAGTGAGGCCCATGAAACCCCCCTCCAATCCAAACTGCAGAGAAAACAGACCTCACATCTCAACAAAACAGCTTGATTAGTAATTGGAGGATACAGTTGAAAACGAAGCTTTAAATGATGTTTAACCCGCAGGAGTAAACACACAAAGAGTCTGAGTCAATGTGGCACAGGGAAAACCTCAAAAAGAGCTGAAGCATGAAGCATGTTTAAGTCAAGAGCAGTACTGACCTTTTTGGAAAATACTGGAAATTCCCTCATGTAATATAATTAAGGCCCATTAGGAAAATGTCAGCAACATTCCGACGCAAAAGAGGGGGCATTCAGTTCAACTTGAGAGGCAAGGTTGTTGACAACCTATCACACAATCTCTCCTCTTACACTGACAAACAAAAAGAGCTGAAGCATGTTTAAGTCAAGAGCAGTGCTGACCTTTTTATTTTTGCACTTTCTTCTTCGAACATGGCTTCCCTCATTCCCCCCAAATTACTTTCCTTCCTATGCATGAGCCTATGTTTTCTTCCAGCAGATATTTCCCTCTGTTCTTTATTATGCAAAAACAGTGCCAAGGTTAGTGTGAGGGACATGCTTCGCCAGTTTGAAATCATTATTTGGTCCATTAGTCAAACTGTAATGAAACCAGACCTTGTTGGACCATAACCACACGTAATAATAAGTCCCTCATCTCACTGGAGTTCCAGTGCAGATTGTAGAGCCACTCAACAGCTACCTCCATAAATGCTGGTCAAGCTTCCTGGCATGAGTTTGGCCCCTGGCCCCTGATTTGGCACAGGTGTTAACATGGAAGGGCAAGGACGACACGTCTGGGTGAACGCCTGTTAGTGTTTTTCACTCACACCATTTCACACATGCGTACACACACACACACACACACACACACACACACACATACACACAAAGCAGGCAGGAAGACACACACACACACACACACACACACACCACACACACACACACACACACAAATGACTGGACGACCCATTGTCCAAACTCAACAGATGGGTATGTGTGTGTGTGTGTGTGTGTGTGTGCGTGTGTGTGCGTGTGTGTGCGTGTGTGTGCGTGTGTGTGTGTGTGCGTGTGTGTGCGTGTGTGTGCGTGTGTGTGCGTGTGTGTGCGTGTGTGTATGTGTCCGTACGAGCACATGTGTCTGACCTCACCCAGATGTGCTTGAGGGCTTCAGGGCATCCATGGGCCGTTAAACATTTCCTGAGCACGGCCCACCTCAACAATTGCCCCCTCAAGCCCCCCAATAAACAAGCATTAGCTAACCCTGAAATTTCTCAACCCAGCCCCCCAGTATGCAGTAATGCCTGCCCAATTGGGCCAAATTCCAGGCATTGCTGTCCCCAGTGCAGCAGAAAATATGCCACCATTTCAGTGGATTACGTAAAAGTGACTGAATAGCCAGACTCCTCCCTGAGTTAACAATGTAATTGGCCCTCTGGGTCCAGCATTTTGGAACTGCAGAGCTGCTCTGGGTTTGTATGTTTTACGCTAGAGTATGTTGTACGCTATTACTTGACACTGTGGAAAAATGAGGCTTGGCAGATAGGCTACGGTCATGTTTAAGTTTGTCACTTTAATGCACATACAGTCTTTCTCATCTCATCATCTTTTTCTCTCTCTTTCTCTTTCTATCTCTCACTCTCTCTCAATCTCAACTCCTCCACCCCCCCCCCCCCCCCAAAAAAAAAGAACACATCCATGCCTGCTCCACATGGCTCAAACACACACACACACACACACACACACACACACACACACACACACACACACACACACACACACACACACACACACACACACACACCCTTCCACCCCCAGTACTGGGCTACCCCTCCCAGAGAGAGAATAGGAGGTTTGCGTCAGCCCCTCGCCTCAGCAGCCTACAGGCCCAAATTATTTTCAGCTGTGAGCGGGGGTCACATGTTTGAGGGGAAACATCAACCTTTTTTTCCTTCCTTCTCTGCCTCTTCTTTCCCTACTGAAACCAAACAGGAAAAAATGAAGAACAGAACTCCAGGAGAGAGGGTTGGTGGTGGAGGAGGGGGGATGTATGCAGCTTCAGAAAAACTTAGAAAAAAGTGTAGTTTTACATCTAATTTCTTTTCTGGGTCAGGACGGTGGATGCGTATCGCAGTGGAGGAAGAGAAGGGGTGGAAGGAAGGAGCAAATTGAGGGAGAGAGTGAACGAAGGGAGGGAAAGTGGATATTGTAAAGAATAATACACATATAATGTTACACGGAGGAATAGTCCAGGCTTTTAGCTCTCGACTCTCGTCATTGTTTGGAGCCCCGGGCGAAAACACAAAGTGCTGTTCAATGAGGCTCTGTAATGTAATTCTGACTGGGTTACTGAGACTGTATTCAGTACAGTTGAACTTGTTCCGTGTGCTCAGAAACACGACTGAGTAACATTTTATTGTCAAGTCGAGAGTTGAGTGTTACTGTGTTTGACCACTACAGGCTCCAGCTTGCTGAGTGAGTCACTCATGTCAGGCGCTAGGTTAGCTAGCTCCTCCTAGATAGCTTCCCCCAAACGTGACAGGGAGCGAATCGCATGTCTTGTAAAGCAGTAAATCTAACAGCATTGTCAGTTTTACTACGCTCCGCCTGTTTCTGGGGTAACTCCATTGGAGACTACGACAGGTCTTGGCTGTATAGCTAGCTCTTTGTTTCTGCTAGCCATTGTTGGCTAACCCTGACCTAGAGAGAGAAAAGATGGCCGCCTCCACAATGATGTGGCCATGGAAGGCCATCTGTTGTGGCCAATAAAAACATCATGGGGAAGTGTGACCCCGGCGACCCCTACCTGAGCAGCCCCCTGACCTTCGCTCTCTGACACGTGATTGGTGTGACAAGCAATACAAGCCACTGGCAGAGGAAGTTTGGGAAGGGGGTATTGTTCAGAGGCCACAGGCAGGCTGGGTGGATATATGTGTGGACAAGTGAGGGAGGAGGTGAGGCTAAAGGCTAACAGAGGGCGATGCTACTGGCCGACTGATAGCAAGGATTTATTATAGGCCTAGTAGACAAAGATATCTTTTTTCACTTCATTTTGGATATAGAATTCTATTTCTAAACATTTTCTATCCCTCAGAATATCTACAAAACCACCTGTTGATCACCAGTAAACACTTTGGGCCCCAATTTGCTTCCACTAAAGAGCGCTAATAACCATACAGTTGTGAATGCGTTTACAGAGAGGAAACAAAAAGGCTAATTAAATCATGTAAGGAAATGCATGAAGGCCACTGAGGTAAGACTAAACCAAAGTGGCAGTTGATAATGGTCATGACTGGCACAAGTGATAATGGAGGATATAGCTAATGCAAATGCTAAAATATTGTATGAGAACACGACAGGTTTATTAAACCATTCTACAGCGCTTGGAGACTCCCAGGTGGAATTTGGCACCCACTTTAGACTTGCTGTGTAGTTAGAATGTGATATTATAGACACTTCAGGTAAATTTGTTGCGTACAACTGTAACTATTTATTTGATAAATATTGAAATAATTATCAGCAGACGGAGTCTGGAATCTGATGTAAGACAATGGTGAAATCCTGATTGGTGAGGACAATGGATATCTTGTCATCTCATATTCAGTTATCCCCATCCACTCATTGCCGGAGACTTGCCCTTCGCCTCTCTGCTAACTGAAACTTTGCTAAATGAAATCACCAACTTAGCGGCCATGGCCACTAAAAACGTAGTGTTGCGTAGTGCGCTTTATTGGAAACAAATTGGGGCCTTTGTGTGAAGCTGGATGGCTTAAACAGCTTATCAACTATTCTCCAAATAGATAGGAGGTATACCTTTACAACCACAAACAGTGGATTCCATTCCAAAAGGGTCCTCCCTGAGCCCTACACCCTTCTCCAATTCACCTGAATACAGTAGAGATTCAATATGAGCCCTGACCAGTGCTTGGCATAGGTCCTTATAGCCGATTGGAATCTTGCCTACCCTAAGCAAATTCCTGCAAGCAGAAGATCAGGAGAGATAGCATTAGACAGCATTAGTTACAGCCAGGGTCAGCAGCAGGGCATCACAGCCCAGTATCAGTTGCATAACAAACCCACCAGGAGATCCCAGTCTATCAGCAGATGGATTGATGGTCACTGGGTGTCTGTCTGGACACAGCTAGAGTTACATAAACATCACCGGAGCCTGCAGGATACTGCAGGAAGGTTGGAGGGGGCTGGTAAGAAGGAGTATGTGAATGTTAATATAGGGTATGTTGATGGAAAATGTCACAGATTCTATGCCTGTATTTTTGATGCATGTGTGTTTGAACGTGTCTGGAATGTCTATAATGTCTTCAAGTATGTGTGAATGATTTGTTCATGTGTGTGTTTGTGGATGCATGTGTGTGTGTGTGAGAGAGAGAGAGAGAGAGAGAGAGAGAGAGAGAGAGAGAGAGGGAGAGAGAGAGAGAGAGAGAGAGAGAGAGAGAGAGAAGACAGGAATAGTGAGATTGTGACAGAGATGTGGGACTCTGACCATCTGCATTGATGCCATAAATCCCTTCTCCACAAAGAGCTGCACAAAGACACACACTGCTGTAAACCACACAAATCACTCCGCTGGGCCTGGCCTATCTGGACAATAGCAGCCCCACACTGACATCCTGGACAGCCTTTCACATGGCAAGACACACACACACACACACGCACACACGCACACACACACACACACACACACACACACACACACACACACACACACACACACACACACACACACACACACACACACTATAGACCAGTAACATTCCCCCACACTGTAGCCAAACGCACTTTCCACTGTGAACTTCACATTCCAGTTTCTCATACCATCTGTGACTTTATACAAGTATGCATTCCTATCGCCACTGGACCTCTCACTCAAGCTGTTAGGGTTAGACATGGTGCTGTCAGTGTCTGTGTGATTGGTGTGTTAATTGATGCAGAGTTACAGTAGCAATCAGTGACACTGTTGGTATGAGAGCTAGCTTTCAGTGTTCAGTTCCTAGTCTGTTGTCTCTGTTACAGTAAGTTCCTTCGTCTTGTAAGTAGTGGTGTCAGTGGTCAGTTCCTAGTGTGGTCAGTGGTGTTGTCAGTGGTCAGTTCCGAGTGTGGTCAGTGGTGTCGTCAGTAGTGTTGACAACGGACAGTTCCTAGTGTGGTCAGTGTTGAGTTCCTCTCATTTTCAGTGTTAAGTTCCTAGAGTCTTAGTGTTGTCAGTGAGATAGAGCCGGGCCATTCCCCGTGCTCTGGAGGCCTGCCTGCTGCTCCTCACAGCTGTTTCTCATAAAGACTTCATCCTCCCGACCGTCCAGCCCCGCTGGAACGACTCTAACGCCATGACATCATGCTTCTCTCTCCCTCCGACGGCTCCAAGTGGGGAGCGCTCTCTGTAATTTCCATGTACCTAAAAAGGACAAGTCGCCCACGGCGGCAGACCACATATCACAGCCATTATGTGATGCTACACTGCGGAGGAACCATCCCAGATGCTCCATCATAGTGGTCCTCCTCTCACCACTGCCCTGCCCCAATCAAGGACCATAGGCTTTCAGACTATAGAACACATTGGGAAGTCGTTTTCAAACGGTCAATCATACATCTGGTGCGGACTATTTTGAGGTAAACATTTTTTTGAAAATAGGTATAGCAAAGCAGCAGAAATAGAGAGAACTCCAATGTAAGGAATAGTGCAAAGATTATTTTCATTTTCTCTCGAATTGAGTGAATTTAGAGGCCGTATCCCCACAATATATGGTTTGCTTTAGCACATGCTTCAGTCTCGTCTGCAATCAATTGAACGCACTGCTTCACATTTAGCGAGCTCTCTGTGGAACAGCAAACTTTGCAGTAATTTTTTTTCTTTTTTCTCTCTTTCCCTCTCTCACTCTCTGTGCTGTAGGAGAGAAATATGACAGGGAGCTATGTGGGGGGATAGATAGAGGGAGGGAGGGATAGAGGGATGAGTGGCGGAGGAGGGGGAGGGGGGAGAGGGGAGGGAGGGAGGTTGTTTCTAATCCTTAGCCTCTCTTTTGCTCTGAACTCTACTTGCTTTCCAAAGTTTCGCGAGAAAGGTACAGTGCTCCCAATTTGTGTTCAGCCCCTGCAGGATCTGATTCCAGATATGACATGGTGTGTGTGTGTGTGTGTGTGTGTGTGTGTGTGTGTGTGTGTGTGTGTGTGTGTGTGTGTGTGTGTGTGTGTGTGTGTGTTTGTGCTTGTGCATGTGCATGTGCATGTGCATGTGCATGTGCATGTGCATGTGCATGTGTGTGATTTCACCAGCTGACATGTTGGCTTGACCTGGTTCAGTTTCACAGAGATTCATCTGCTTTCAAAAGAGTTGTAGGGGAGAGGGGAGGAGTTTGGGGCTGGTGGAGGTGAATGCTGTATGGAGTGGAAGGAGGGAGGGAGGGAGGGAGGTGGGGAGGGAGGTGGGGGTGGGCAAATAAACAATGGAATTTTATCTCAGCAGTCAGTCTCTTTCTCCCTTTCTCTCTTTCTTTCTCTCTCTCTCTCTCTCTCCTTCCCTCTGTCCTGTCGTGGGCCCCTGCCTCTTTCTCAAGCTGATTCCATAGCAGGGGTCTGGAAGGGAGCCAAGCAGGCCGGCAGTGTGTGCTACAGGCCTCTAGACACACTCACTCACACTCTTTATCCCCTTTCTACCTCTCCACTCTATCTCCCCTTTGCTGTCCATCTCTCATTCTCTACTGCCCCCTCTCTCTTTCTCTCTATTTCACTATTTCTCTATCTCTCCCTATCTGTTTTCTCTCCCTACCTCACTATCTCACTATCCCTCTGCTTAAATCTCCCTCCCCCTATCTCCTTCTCCCACTCGTCTTCTCACTATCTTCCCCTCACCATGGGGATCTCTGCGTTTCCTCAGTGGATGTAGTAAACATCCCTATCAGTCTGCCCCTGGGAAAACACACATATACACACACACACACACACACACACACACACACACACACACACACACACACACACAGACACAAGCCGTCCAGGCCCAGTGGGACTCCCCCTAGCCTGTCATGCCTATCCTCAACCCCCCCGTCACCCCTGCCTCTCTCCCTCCATGTTAGCGTGTCGGCCAGGATGGCCAGTAGACAGAACTGGGTTAGCCACACAACAACGAGACAGGAACTGGAGGGGATACTGCAAACAATGAATTTGTTTTTTCTTCTTATCAATCCATTCTAAATATAACTTTGCTATGTATTGTCATATGCATTCACACCCAAGTATAGCATTTGTTGTTATTGTGGGTTTTCTATACAACGGTAACTCGCCCGAGACAAGAGTGTCTATTGTCTACACTATAACGAACTGTAATAATGGGGTGAAACATTACCTCAGAAAACGAGTAAACAAACCTTAAATTACAATTGGGCCCATAGTGAAAACCACAGGATATATAATTATGGCGCATACGCATAACCATAGGTCTGACCACTCTACCATTTCAGAAGCCACTACTGTTCCTTATTTTCTTGTTTGTCCTTGTGTTTGTAGAGGGAAGACAGACACACAGACAGACAGGAATTTGTGATGGCACTGTTGGTTTAGGGTGTACATCCTGTGTAGTGTGTCCTCTCCATGCCAACTCACTGTGTGTTACAGATCAACTTGTCCCCCACCACTGTAAGAACCCAAAGACCTTTAGTTGATGGTTTTCACCACCGCACATGTACTGAATGAGCATGGCGGAAGCAGAGGGAGACCCCACGGTCAACAAAAATGCCTAGTTTCTCCCCACCAGTCAGTGGTTGTAAAAGACCAGAAAACCCCATTGCTCTCCTACTGACCGCAGCCTTTTATTAATAAGGGCTTCCCTTCAATTCCCTTTAGAGTTTGCAGGTCTCATTCCACAACCCACTTTACTCAAATAGTGCCGCTAGCAGGCTAACGTTGCACTTAGCAGCGTTAGCAGCAATACAGTCTAGGGAGCAGACACAGATGGACACTGCAGTGCCAACTGATTAGCAAAGTAGGCTCAATGGGTGTTTACTGAGAGACAGGTCTGGGTGATTTTAAGGACACTGTGGTACTTTAATTATACTCAACCCTTACCCTTGGTTGTCTACTGTATATAGCCCATTTTGTTCAAGTCTGGGGAAGGTGACTTTATGACAAAGACTAATACTGTATGATCCCTTTCCCAAGATACTGCTCCCCATTGCCAAGAAATATACAGTAGATACATCAGAGAAAAGAGGATAATTGAAGAGAAGAGTAGAGAATAAAGGATGGAAGAGATGAGTGGAGAGGAGAGAAGAGAAGAGAAGAGAAGAGAAGAGAAGAGAAGAGAAGACCCAAGAAAGCTGAAGAGGATACAAGAGGAGAGCACTAGTGGACAGAGAAGAAGAGGAGGATGAAGCAGACAGGGAGGCAGAGAAAACAACCCCTCTATCTTCCCCCCATCTGGAAGGAAGGATCGTATTTCAACTGCTCTCAGAGGCGGGGCATCATCCCTCCATTCCCTCATTCCCTCATTCCCTCCCCTACAGGCCTGTCAACTCCTCCTCCATACAAAGAGAGAGACTCCTGCACCACACCGTTCCTCACTCATCCCAATCTGCTACCAATTACTCTGCTGGCTCCACTGACCACAGACTCTGCCAGCTAGCCAGTCCCAGCAGCTAGCTACAACTCACATTCTAGTCTACTTTCTAGCAGCCGATTCAACACTGCTCTTCTAAAAGTTAGCCTACAACTGTAGTCTGCATGAGATCCAATACTGCTTTTACAGTTACAGCCAGCTAGTCTCATAACCAGCTCCTCTGGACAAACCTCCAATTCTAGCCTATTAATCATTGGCTGATCCAATACTGCTTTTCTGATGTGAATACTGCTACAACTGTAGCCTGCTTAGCTGATCCAATATTGTTTCTTTGAATATATCTCAGATTCATACAGTCTGATTTGTAATATAAGCCACAGCATCATGCCTACAGTACTCACAGTCATTCTATGTATGTATGTATGCATGAAATGAACAAAAACGTCTTACACATCACCGATCTAATCTGGGAGTGCACCTGCATCTTGCGTGTGTGTGTGTAATGTGGAGAAGGCTATAATAAATCATACAGTGACAGTATAAGTCGGGCCATTAAGTCGACGGCTTACCAAACTTCACTATGGAAGTAGGTGCTCTTGGCTAAGCGTGCCAAATAAAAGTAGCTCGAGGCTAGCAGGTTGCAATGGCTTTCCTGTGTGAGAGAGATAGAGTGAAGGTGTCTGGGTGAGGGACACACTGTGCAGGCCCTCAGAGTCAGGAAAATGGTTGACTGACTCAAACACACATTCAATTCAAGCGTAGAAACATACAAACACACAAACACACATGTGCACACCCACACCCACACCCACATGCATATCAGGGGAGGCTGGTGGAAGTAGGGATCTAACGATGGGCTCATTGTATGCACACAGACGGACGGACGGACGGACGCATGCACACACGCACACACGCACAATGAAGGCAGGTGAAAACATGACGTGTCTTCCATTTCAGACCATTATTGAACCTATTATAGGGACAACAAAAACTGCCTATTCATACAAAAGATACATCATCTTTGTGTGATACATAATGCTTATACAGCACTGCACAATGAACTGTCTGGTATTACACCCTTGTACTGTGATATAAACCCCTTTTCAACATGGCAGATACACAAGAACCGACATACTTGAATGTCTTGTATATCCCCTCAACAATATAATGGTATGTCTTGAATATCCTTTCAACAACATATGAACCCACTGCAATGCACTTATTCACTTCACTTCTTCTTCAGTCCAGGATTATATTTCCCCTCCTAGCCACAGTCTCTCAAATGAAATCGCTGCCAAATTCTCCTTTTCCCTTCCTGTTTTCCCTTCACATTTCTGGGGTTCCGCCTGAGCATTCCCATCGCGCTCCTGATCCCATCCCTGCACGCCCAAGCAGAACAGATTTTTATAATTCCCCCCGCCGTTCCCAGGGAGTAGAGTGAAGGCGAGAGCTTGGGAAAGTGCTCTTCCGGAGATGGAATTCTGCAGCGCTGCGGAGCATGAGCTTTTGACCCCCACACACCCAATGACCAGCAACACTACGAGTCTTAGCAAAAGAGAGCATTTAGACTAGCCCAAATAAAACATAGCATACTGCAGTCAGTCGGTGTGATCATATTTGATGCCATCTGATCATGGTGGAGACGGACAGACAGACAGATAGGCAGGCATGCAGACAGGCAGGCAGGCAGGCAGGCAGGCAGACAGGCAGGCAGGCAGGCAGACAGACAGACAGACAGACAGACAGACAGACAGACAGGCAGGCAGGCAGGCAGGCAGGCAGGCAGACAGACAGACAGACAGACTGACAGGCCGGCAGACAGACAGACAGACAGACAGACATGCAGACAGACAGACAGACAGACATGCAGACAGACAGGCAGGCAGGCAGGCAGGCAGGCAAGCAGACAGACAAAAGTAACTGCTCATTAAGCTCCCTGGGTTGTTGGAGAATACTGTGTGTGATCAAAGGTGCCAGTCTGCTGTGTGTCTAAAGCCATGCTCATTAAGTTGTTATACTTGGATGAATCTCAAGACATTCTTTATAACTCTCATCAAACAGTAGCTCTGTAATTGTAGACTAACAACATTATTTTCTCTGTTTTCATTTGGAGAAAAGGAACTCTAAATGTTAGGGACTGAGAAGGCACTTTGGAGTCTTTTTTTACTTTTCAGTGTGTTATTTTAAAACTCACTGTATCTTTTCAGTGTTATTTATGCTTCTAAAGTAATGATGGTGTCTTGTATAGCACTTTTTGGTATTGAGAAAAGCACAGAAAAACTGGGCCTAAACTATCTCACTCAAAATGACCCCACTATTCTCAAAACAAGATGGCTTACTTCATTCAGTTAATAAGTGGGAACTTCACAAGGAGAGCCTATGCGCTTTACAGCTTACTTGGGTTGTATTTAGGGGTTTCAGATTCAAATCTATATTGCTCAGAGAGACACACTACAAGACAAACAAAACACACTGTAACATTTTCCACCTCAGCCTGCATAGAGCATGGTCTCAGAAGCCAAAGTCAACAAGCTGTGTCTTCAGCCTAGCCACATTAGTATGACCCTATGGATGGGGTTGCCAGATATGCTTCCAAGAGGACACATTCCTTCCAAACACAGACGTGCCGAATGCTCCTTTTCGCCTTCCATGGTGGTGTTGGTGGTGACTGAAGCCCAGAGAGTGTGTGTGTGTGTGTGTGTGTGTGTGTGTGTGTGTGTGTGTGTGTGTGTGCGTGCGTGCGTGCGCATGCGTGTGTGTGTGTGTGTGTGTACGTGTGTGTGTGTGTGTGTGTGTGTGTGACTAACTCTACTGTGTGTATCTGTGTATGAATGTGTGTGGGTACAGCGGACACAGGCAGCGTAGTAGTTCCTCAAAGCCAACAACATTGGGCTTTTGGATGGTCCTCATCATGATTGGTTAGATCTTCTATCACCACATTTAACAGCCTTACACACTTAATTGACTCTGCCTTTTCCATTCAAGGCTGTACCACACTGCACTACAACTCCAGAACTGCACTATAACTATAAACAACACAGCAGGAAAGGGATTTCACTGTCATGTCTTGTTAAATGGTCTAATTGAAATCACAGCACCCGTTCTCCCACAACCATAGTCAGTTTTCCTCTGTTTTAATACAGTGCTGAGCCACCAAGGCACTTCACAGGCTTCACTGACCTGACAGGGGTTTGGACTGAGCAACAACAGCTTGCAAGCGCAGTTCTCGGTGTGTGTGTGTGTGTGTGTGTGTGTGTGTGTGTGTGTGTGTGTGTGTGTGTGTGTAAAGGGGTGCTGTGGGGGGGGCGGGCTATAGAGGAAGAGATGGGGGATGGCTTTGATAATGACTAAAGCCAAGGCCCACTCCCCACCACTCACACAATGCACAAGACCCCCTCACACCCCCCCCAAAAAAACCTTCCTGAACTCCTGGGCATCAAGAATTCCTTCACGGACACTGCAGGACGCATTCTGACTGTGACGCCGTGGTAACGACAGCAGCTTGTCCATGATAGGAGTCTGTTCTGTTCCTCTGCAGTGCCTGTGGGCCCCAGTGGGGTCCTTATAGTCACAGGGAGTGCCCTGCTGAGAGCCTGTCAAAAGCTGGTTCCTGTAAGAGGATGGTGAAGTGGCTGTGTTCTCAAAAGCCTGCTGTCACAGGCTGCACTAAGCTAGAGGACAGATGTCACACCCACACACACATGAGCATACACTTGCACACACACACACACACACACACACACACACACACACACACACATACACACACACACACACACACACACACACACACACACACACACACACTATATAAAGACTATTGCTCTTGCATTGACAGTTCCTAGTGCAAAAATTTATGATTTCTTTCCTAGTTTGGCCAATACAATACTATTCAGTGAGATCCATTTAGCCAATGTAAAATGGTTCCAAACACTGTGAAATTAAATAGTGAGAAATGACACAGTTGTTGTCACAATACTAAACATCTGGCATTCGAGTTCTCATATTGAAAAATAAGTTTACAATGTCACTACATATTGAGAAAACATTCTCCCAACATCTACTGCGATTTAAGACTGCATGAGTGCGTGTGTGCGTGTGTTAGGCTGAGAATACACCAGTTTACAAAACAGAGCAACATTGGACCATGCAGCAGTCAATCCAGTTAGCTTTTGTCATCTTCCCAGAAAATGTAAACAGCTCAGCCAATCAAACTGGCTGCTATGTGTCTGACAACAGCTAAGAGGGAAAATGACAATACAAGATAGACATGATATGTAGAATACAGCTCTGCTTTAAGTGTTCCATAAAAATTATGTTGTTTACAAGGCAAATAGTTGCGTAACATGACATATTGAGAACATTGTAGGGGCCAAATAATTGAATTAAAGGGGATGATTGCTATCTACAGGAGATAGTCTCTTAATGGTCAGTACTTATAGAAGTTTGGAGATGTTCCTGGTAAACTGAACATGGCGAGAAATCGGACAGAGCTTTCTTTGTCTCTCATGGTCACCTTAATCACACACACATGCACTCAAGCACGGACGGACACACACACAGTTATTAAAAACATGCAGTTGTCACCAAAACACTTCCCACCACTTTCCACTCAACAAATATGTGTATGCTATTTCACCCATGGATGACCTGCACATCTCTAATGCAAAGCCAGCAGTTAGCAACTTCCCCAGTCAGTGAGATACCCAGGGCTGAACTCCAGGAACTCCAGTCCTCCGGGGATGTTTCTGTTTCTGCTCCCTGACTCACTAACAACAATGCAGGGGCCAGGGGACTGGATGAAGAGCTGCCATTGTTCACAGAGAAGAAAGAATGCCTCACCTCACTTATCCACTTATGCACTCCTCTCCTCTCCTCCTCTCCTCCTCTCTCCTGCAAGCTTGACAAATCGACACCCATTTTAGCATGCATGTCTCAGTCTCACTATTCTCCTATATCCAACACATCTCTCCTGCCTGGTCTTGGTTCATTTATCATAAGGAGATGAGAGCTGATGTCCATATGAGCTATATGCATGGTTGTTGTATCAGTTGACTTTGCCTGTACTGAAGGTATTCTACCATGACTCTACCATGACAGAGTAATGAACTTGTTACAGAGAGGTTCAGTGGACAGCCTACTTGAGCAACATTCAAACACACTTTAGACTGGAGCCAAAGCAGACCATAATGTAATACTGCTCAAATAAACAGAGGCATAAAGCATGATGGGCTGTGCTCTGATGTGCTATCAATGGACAAACACATTACAGCACTTGCACACAAGTGCACGTGCACGTGCACGCACAAGCACGCACACACGCACGCACGCACCCAGATATACAGAACATGATTTTCACTAACTCACTGATAAAAGGGCAAAGGTGTGGAGTCACACAACATGAAACGCAGTCAGAAACACAACATACACCCACATAAATAAAAGTTTATGTTACTATCTCAGTCCGAAAGTAAATAATCTAATTGAGTATTCATAGCAAATATTAAACACACACACACACACACACACACACACACACACACACACACACATACACACACACACACACACACACACACACACACACACACACACACACACACACACACACAGCACGCATGCACCTTCACACACACACACACACATACACATACACACACACACACCCTACCTTTCTCAGCTGGATGAGCCCTGTAGAAGTGCTCTTGCAGTGGTCTCTCATTTTGTGAAATCTGACACTGGATAAGGCAGCATCCACTCGCATGACTTCCTTCGGAACAACTTGCCTTTCTCCTCCGACTGAGCACCCCTACCCCTGCCTCCGACTTCCCTCACTTAGCATGGCCCCTGCCTCCTCTCCCAAAGCAGGCAGAAGGACTCCAGGTTTCTCTACAAACTTCTTTGAAAAAGGAAAAAAAAAAGGAAAAAATGGCAATCCCTTCCCTCTCAGCCTAAAATGTTTGCAGCTTTACTCCCCTTTTGCCTTTTCTCTCTCAAACACACACACACAAACACACACACACACACACATACTCTCTCTCTCTCTCTCTGACTATCTTCTCTTTCAATGACGTTGCCTCTCTCTCTTTCTCCAACTTTTCCCACCCCTCCCTCTCTCATGACCCCCACCCTCCACCCTCCCTCTATCCCTCCCTCCGTACCTCCCTCCTCCTCTCCTTTTCCATCATCGGCTCTGCCCCCACCCCCAACCCCCCACTGCTGAACTAATCTGCAGCTGGCTGAGCGATTGGAGCCCTGGTTGCTGGGGAAACGGAGTGTCCTGCTCAAAAGAGGAATGAAGCAGGAAGGGGCAAAGCTGAGCGTAACTGAATACATAAATAACAGTCCTCCTCTGGGAGCCAATTAAAAGTGCTAAAGGGCCTCTCTTCATCTCTCTGTGGGGACATGAGGGGGGCATGGCTTTCCTGCCCTCCACCTTATCTCTGATACACTTTAATTACATTTTGTTTACTGATTTACACACACACACCCTCCAATAGAGCCACAACAATAACAACATGTGCTGACCCCTAAGGCCTACCTCTTTCCTAACATGAATTGGCAATAATTTGGTTGAGAGACAGAGAGAGAGAGAGAGAGAGAGAGAGAGAGAGAGAGAGAGACACACACACACACACACACACACACACACAGAGAGAGAGAGAGAGAGAGAGAGAGAGAGAGAGAGAACACAAGCTAGATTTGAGTCTGACTTGACGTTGATGTGAACTTGATGTGCATAGGTAGGTTAGCAAAGGCCTAGAGTGTGGCTCCCCAGTCATCAACAAAACATTAGGACTTCCCCTGTGTAGGAATATAATATGGGTTCTGACTGAGAAAGTTCAATGAGAACCCATAAAAATCAGCAACTCACTAACATGGCATCATCTCCTGAAACAGAGGAACAATCTCAGTGACCTCTCAGGCCAAGCTCTGACCTCCCCCTTTGAAGTGCATGAGAGATTTGAAAAGCTTGTCCTGCCCATCATTGGATGGGGGGACAGGGTGGGGGCTGTAACATCTGTTTGGCGTTTCTCCTACCTTTTGTGTGGCTGATCCCCCTGCCCCAGTCCCCTCTACAGCTGGGAAGTGGAGAGACCCTCAATCCAAAGACACACACCGTGACTGGGAATATTTCTCCCTAAAGTCTTTGAAGTCAGTGAAGCAAGCATATCAGTGACCAAATATAAAATCAAAACATTTATCACAACTGAAAGTTGACCAAACTAACTAAAGTCGTTCAAATGAAATACGTCTCAACTTGTTCCAGTATGTGTCTCCCTCTGTTGGATAACACCACTGCATGGTGAGTCTCACAGTAAGATTTGCATTGATAACTCAGTAGACTTATATCTCGGTAGCATAATTTGTAATGCGTAAAACATTGTTAGCGTAGCACTTGCGTAAAACTCATTGCTAATTCAACTAATTATTGTATTTAAAACACGTTTTTCAACTAACTTGAAAATGTGTGTATACGGCTTTAAGACGGCATTTGTACGGAATGACGCACATACCCGGAAGTGGGCGGTGTATTGTTTTGCAATGTTTTCAATGAAAATGCATGGTGGCTGACAGCTCTATCAATCATATACATATTCATTAGTTAAGGGGCTGCACGGAAGAATCAACTTAATGCCGTATTCATTCGTTACCAACTCATTTCTAGAGAAGGTAAGACCAATAGTAATAATTTACAGCGAAGAAACAACACTCACACTGTGTATCTTGTTAACTTGCTAGCAGTAGCAGTTGACTTTCAGTCGGACGTGATATCAAAGAGGACGCGCTCGGACATGCGGAGACATTGCACAGGACAGTTTCATACCTAGAGAGCTCATTTGGATAAGTTTACAGCACAGGTCCGATTGGGCGACACACAGCTATGGAAGATCAATGGAAGAACGCAGACGCAAGTTTGAAGGGCTGTGACAGGAGGACATCAATATCGAGGGAAATCTGTCAGCAGTTGAAGTCATCACATTTTCGGTGATTTTATTGAATTGTTTATAAATCGTGGTTGCACATTTTTATTATTATTTTTATTCTTGTAAGTGTTTTATTTATTATGATGAACATGGCTGCATTCAGTGCAAGAAGCTTCCTTTTAAACCTACGGTACACCATCCACAGAGTTGGAAGTTTCACAAGAGTACGACTTATACCTAGCACCAGGACATGTTTAGGAAAAAGAAGCCAGATTTTAACACAGATGCCAAAAGTCACACTGCTGTGCTGGGGCGCAGTGAACGCCACATCGTTTGTAGCCAGGTGCCAAGAGGCCTCCCTTGCACCCCAGACCACAGACAGGAAGTCCTTGGCTAAAGTGCAGGTGCACAAACTTATTTTCTTCCTGCATCTCAGCCTGCGTGCCCTAGTACTACTCCTCAAGTTTGGCCCTCTCCTGTTGCTGTACCCCCTGACTGTTATCTCCTCTCATTGGGCGTCTCGCTGGCTGGATGCCCTGCTGTGGATGACGGAAACTTCTGGTCCTACCTTCATTAAACTTGGCCAGTGGGCCTGCACGCGGAGGGATGTCTTCTCTCCTGATTTCTGCGATCGCTTCTCCAAACTGCACGTGCACGTGCACCCCCACTCCTGGGCCTACACCAAGCAATGTCTGCGCAGGGCCTTTGGCGAGGGCTGGGGGAGGCTTTTTGTGTTTGAGGGCAAGGAGCCTGTGGGCTCAGGCTGTGTGGCCCAGGTGTACCGCGGCTGGGCCAGGGTGGACAGTGTGGAGGACCTGGACTTCCAGAGCCTGGTGGACAAGATGGAGAAGGAAGATCTGCTGGAGGCTTGGGAGATCCCCGGGTTAGGGGGGGCTCTGAGCTCCATGTGGGGCCTGGGGAAGGAGTGGTGGAAGGGACAGGAGGAGGATGAGGGGCTAGAGAGCAGAGAGAGGAGCCACCTTGAGAGCCATCATGGGGAGAATTTAGACAAGCAGCATCTGATACCTGTGGCTATTAAGGTGGGTGTGACGAGGCTGGTGTACCAAGAACACATTTATTATACATTTGATTGAAGTACACTTGATTGAAGACAGCATAAAAAGTCAACATGAGTGAAAACACTTGTGGGAGTTGTATGGGACATGGTCCTCTTCTGTTAGGAGATATTCAATGAATGGTCTCTCTCTTCTCTCTTTCTAGGTGCTCCATCCAGGGATCAGAAGACAGGTAGAAATTGACCTGCTGCTCATGAGTACAGGCAGCTGGCTCATTAGCTGTCTGCCGGGACTCAAATGGCTCAGTCTACCTGAGATAGTGGAGGAGTTTGCGAAGCTCATGACCAAACAGGTACAATCGGACAGTCATACAGAATTTACTTCCAGAGTATCAGTATAGATGAAATACTAGTTTAATACAGTTTTCGATTGCCTCATTAACTTATTGAATCATCTCATTGCAGATTGACCTTCGGTTTGAAGCCAAGAACATTGAAAGGTTCTGTGAGAATTTCCGGGATGTAGATTTTGTCAAGTTCCCAATACCCCTCCGACCATTTGTGACTAGGACCATCTTAGTGGAAACCTTTGAGGTGGGTTGAGGTGGTCACTTAAAGGGGCATTTTACTCAAAAATACATGAGACTATTCCAGGAAGTGTAGGCTTGTATGTATGAAGTTCATATCCACAAAATAATGAGACCATAACAATGTTGGACTGACAAGAAATATACTACAATACTATTTTTTAAGGTTCCCCTGAACGACTCAACACCAGTAGGAACAAAATTGGAGGTAATAAATTACCTCTTTGCTTTTGTTAGGAGAGTGAACCCATCTCCAACTATCTAAGCCCTGAGGTTCCTCAGGAGGTGAAGCAGAGAATAGCCAGAATGGGAGTGAACACTCTTCTGAAGATGGTGAGAGCCTGGCTGCACCAGTGGTTTATCTTTGTTGATTATTAAATTATTCAACTTCTTCTAAGCATATACTCTTGATATCATGTAAACGTCATGACTGTGTGTGTGTGTGTGTGTGTGTGTGTGTGTGTGTGTGTGTGTGTGTGTGTGTGTGTGTGTGTGTGTGTGTGTGTCTCTCTCTTGCTCTTCTAGGTGTTTGTGGATAACTTTGTGCATGGTGACCTCCATCCGGGGAACATCCTTGTCCAGCATGGTGGGGCTGGCAGTGGGGATGGGGACTCCCAGGGCCGGGCCACTCTGACTGACTTGTGGGACACTGTGATGGTCAGCATGAGGCCCTCCCCGGCCCCCCTACAGCTGGTGCTGCTGGACGCAGGCATCGTGGCCCAGCTCAGTGACAGGGACCTGCACAACTTCAGAGCAGTGTTCACTGCCGTGGTACTGCGACAGGTGAAGGTCAACCACACACACACACACACACACACACACACACACACACACACACACACACACACATGCCACATCATATCACACATACTGTACACAGCACACTCTCTCTTCCACACGCACAAACCACATTCACACACACACCAGACATGCACATTAGGACTTTAGAGCTGCTACTAAATATGGAGGCAGAATGTCTTTCCCATGTTTGAGTGCTAGGATGGGGGATGCAGAGATGTTGGGGGTCACTTTGTGTCATAACACCCATGTTGCTTTTCTTTAGGGGGAGCGGGTGGCGGAGTTGATCTTGAACCATGCCAGGGCCAACGAGTGCCAGGATGTGCCTCGGTTCAAGAAGGAGATGGCAGAGCTGGTGGACCATGCCCTCAGCAACACACTCTCCTTGGGGAAGGTACATACGCCACTGTACAGTAGACCAACACACATTCTGTTCTCATTCTATACTGAAAGGGAATCTGCTCCAATTACTCTTACAGTACCAAATATAACAGTGTCCATTCTCAATTTTGCAATGGAATTAAACGTTGCCACATTTAATTCATCAACATGAAGCATACACTGAGATAAAAGCATGATGTTTTCTCATTATTTGTTTTTTTGAAGGTCCATGTGGCTGAGTTGCTCTCCAGAGTCTTTGGATTGCTCATCCACCACAAGGTAAACATTAGGAACAAATAACTGCCTAAATTAAGGAATACTGGAATGGTTCAATTGTCACTTCAGAGGAGTGGGACCTAAAAACTCTGTTTGTCACCTAAAAACCAAAAGTCATGAATCATTTTCTATGTTTGTTTTTTTTTTTTCATACTGTTTCACTATTGGTCATAGAAGCTTGCAGCTAAGTGTCATTGTCACAAAAAGCACCCAAGTCTAGTCCTAAACCAAACCTTAATGGAGAAACTCAATTGAAAGGTGCATTCTAGTCATGGAGTAGGCTTAATCAAGGTCCTTGTTCTAATACAAATGTATCTTAAAACTGCATCCTTCCATCCTTGAAGTAATCACTGATTTCATGTGATTGTATTGCTCAAAGCAAGGTTTCCACTGCATGGCTTTCACCAATCAAGTACTGTCAGTGATATCGTCAAGGAAGGATGGAAAGATACATTTTAGGAGTATTCAAATCAGGCCTATGTCCAGGAAACCTCACTGTGAAGTGCAGTGAGATTTCCTGATGTTGATGTTGTCGTTTTTTTTTTTACCTGTGCAGGTGAAGCTAGAGAGTAACTTTGCATCCATTGTGTTTGCCATCATGGTTCTGGAGGGCCTGGGGAGATCCCTGGACCCCAACCTGGACATACTAGAGCTGGCCAAGCCCCTGCTGCTCAAGAACTGTGCCTCTCTCCTCTGATACACACCCAAACACCACTGCCCTGTCCAATAACAACACATAATTCCTACTACCTAAACATTTGTGTCGACCTACATGTACATTTAGTGCTCTCAGATCTACAGAGCACACCCCGTATCACTGTGTGCTCATCATGGTCTTGGAGACCCACAGGGTTTGCTGGATTTTGTTCCAGCTCAGTGCAAACACCTGATTCAATTGGTCAAGGATCAAGGGAATCAAAGAACACAATAGAGATATGTCATTACATCTAAACAATGTTGCCATATATACCTCATATATTGACTGAGTGACAACTGTACCTGTTAAAATGTGAAATAACGCATGGTTAAAGTGTCCAAACATCTACAGTAAATAACCTCCCTGACAAACTGTTCTGTATCCATCTCTGTAAGTGTCTATGCCTTGCCCTTCAGCTCTCTTATCACCTTAGATGCTGAACAATCAGATATGAGCCTATTGAAGGGTCTGGGAGTTTGGATGAATCTCAATAGTCTTTCCCCCGATTTCTCGCCTTCTCAAAACTCATTGGAGCAGAGGGTCTGAGATTCTTATTCTTAAGCCTTCTCCTAATGTGTTTTGAGAAGGAGACAAGGATAGAGGATGCGAAGATTCAGACTATGTGACCCTTTGTCCTTGAAGCCTCTAGGGATTTTCTTGTGTGCAAATAAAGAAATGACCGAAAATTGGCTGTAAGCACAGCAGATACCCGAGGTATTTTCCGTTTTATATAATAGAAATGAGTGAATATCATGTGACTCTTGTCACTAGATTCCACTCAGAGTATGATTTTATGACTTAATAACTATTGATCTCAGGATAATAGTCTGTTATTGCTCCATAATGTTTTATTAGGGCATTTAGGGTAACATTTGTCTAATGGTTAGGCATTGTCCTGCTTTTAGTGTGCATTACAATGTGCTTTTGTGTCAACTCAGCGCATCATTCTTTATGATAACACTATGTTGTAATTTCAAAGTCATTACCTCATTTATTTAAAATGGATTTGAGTCTGTTTACTCTTGAAGTGAAGTTGCATGTGGTACTACTTGACGACCCATATCAACAATAATAAATGCATTGAAAAATACTTTACTTTCCTCTCATTCCTTTGTATATATGGATGTTAGCAGCAGTTCAATTTCATAAGATTTCAGTTTTATCCTGTTACAGCTGCTATGGCATGTGAAGTCCAAAGTGTAGAAGACCACATCAAGACAGAGGGATCCATTAATTTACAATTTTATTAAATCTGTCAATGAAAAACACAGACAAGAGACGCGATTCTGTCGATGTCAGGAAGAACAGTCAGCATGGCTGAGAGAGTGAGATCGGGAGCTTTTGGTGCAAAAATTCATCATAATTTACTATTATTGCAAAAATGTTGATCAATTTCATCACCGTCACGAGTCCAAAACAGAGCAGCACTGTTCATGTAAGAGGAGGGGAAGAGGTGACAACTGAGTAAAAAAGAACTAATCAGAATAATAATAACAATAATAATAACAATATAATAATAATTACAAAAGAAATAAAAACATCTCTAACAGACAAACACAATCACCTCAATAGGACGAGATTCGTTCACTGTCACAACACCAGAGAAATTTGTTTTATTTTTTCTCATTTATTTTTCTTTAAACGAATATTTTTAAAAATATTTCACCATTTACTTATACTCATTTTTATTTATTGCGAAAAAATAGGCAACTGGACTAATTGTGATGATGAGAGAGTGGAGAGAGTGGAACGTTGGAGCATTGGCACTGAGAGCTGCTGCAGTGTGCAGGAAAAGCAGTACCCTCATCAGCCACAGCGTGGCGCAGTTCAGTTCGACATTCCACAGGCCCTCCATAGTGGCCCAGCCATGGCTATTGACCACTGCACTGTCCGTGGGTGTGACGGCCTGTTGTTTCGGAATGATGTGTGTTGTTCAAATCGGTCCGTCGTGTCTCTGGAGCCAGAGTTTAATCTCAGAGTTATGTACAAAGGTTTAAATCCCTGAACGACATCTACAAAGACAAGTGCAACCTCCATTTTGACGAACCCCTTCTTGGAGAAGCTCAGAAATCGAGGGTTTCCTCTGTAGGTAAGGGGAAGGGGGGGGGGGGGGGGAGATAGATAGTAATAATCAGATCTGGTAAACGTGCCACAGAGAATCATTGGGATTGTTCTTGTTTTTGGAAGGATGGGAAGAAAGTCTGGAATGATGTG
>NC_139657.1:21522702-21525202 GCF_951799395.1 Argentina silus | reverse complement strand
CAGTTTCAAATAGAGACATGTACAGTTACTTACCAAAGAGGAGAAGAGACATACAGTATAACACACACAGGCAGACAGGCAGAACCCATTCAAGTGGTGTAGAGTGTATGCGACTATGTCATTACTGGTGTTACTCCTAAGTAGCAGTATGACTATGCTAGTATTGGTTGTACTACAATGGCTTTTAGGATAGCCAACATTTTAATTGCTTTAAATGGGTCTGCAGTATCTATGCTATTTCTGTATTGTGACTGTATATGTGGTCACTATGGGAACGTTTTCATTGGAAGGTATCCACTGAAGAGGCAGCCAACTACATTAGGCTTCTACACATAACTAGTCTGCAGCCTTCAATCTTATGTTGACAAGTGTAACAACTGTAATCGGTGGTATGTCAATGTGTATAAGTGCATTTACATTTAGACATACTGTGTGTATACCGTAGGACCAGGTCCCTACTGTAAATGAAATGTTATCTCAAAGACTACATACGACTAACCTAGCTAAATAGGTTAAATTCATAAATATTAATCTGTGTGCTTCTCCTCTTTGCCTCGTCAGGGTAGCTTCAAGCTAAGTGTTGTGACGTTACCTTTCTTGGAGAAAAACTCTCGGCTGAACTTCCCGGCGGCGAACACTTTGCGTGGGACCTTCCCCAGCAGCTCCATGACCAGAGCGATGTGATCTGACCACCGCCGCCACGCCACAAGAGAACAGGCACGGGACAGCATTACAGCATGCACACACACACTCTCACGCTAGGGTGACTGACGGACACACTGCTGCCTGGAGGAGCCATCTCACGGACAGATAGACGGACGAACCAAACTCACCTGTAGCCAATAGAGACTGGCGAACAGTATGATGACTCATCTGAATAATAATCTTAAAGAAGGAAAATATCTCCTCTTACTGTGGCAATGGGGTAAAACTTAAAAAAGAGTGAACTATCCCTTTAATCAATGTGCATATTAAAATCATGGCCAGTTACCTCGCACTGTCTTTCAATAGATCAATTGACTGTTTATTAAATAATATATAATCTCCCCACTCCCCCTGCTCTGTATATCTGTCCGTCCATCTGTACTGTCCGTCCATCTGTACTGTATCAGTGTGTCCATCCAGGTGCCTGTGTGTCAGTCAGTCTCACCAGCACTTTCCCCAGTGCTACCTCTTCGGTTGAAGAACTCCCGGGAATATTTTCCGGAGAGCGCAAAGTGCCGCGGAATACAGCCCAGCAGCTCAATGATGTGGGCTATGTGGTCTACACAGGAGAGAGGGAAGAAAGGAGGAAGAGAAAGAGGAGGAGGAGTAAGAGAGGATGGGAGGAAGAGAGAGGAGGGAGAGGAGGAGGAGGGTAAGGAGCCAGACAATTGTAGGGAAAGGCAGAGGCAAAGGGAGGTGGAAGGAGGAGAAAGAGAACAAGAACAAGGAGGTGGGAAGAAGAGGAGAGGAAGAAAGAAAGAAAGGGGGAGGTCAAAGAGAGGAAAAGAGAGCTTAGTGTTAGTGACCCCCACACCAACGATGGTGAGATGGAGTGCATGAAGTAGAGAGAAACATGCATATATCTGAGTCATCAAATATGGGTGGATTATGATGCTGACTGAATACAATTGAGTGGCTCTCCTTGTAAATCAATATATCATGATGGCAGAGTCTATACATACCTGCCATTGAACTGGATGGTATGGAGTCATATGGTGTAATTGCACAGCATGAAACAATACTAGTCATAAATGTATGGTGTCAAATGTGATGGAAAATATGATGAGCTTGATGACCATGAGATCAACCAGACATAAGAAGAGTGAGAGAGGGGCTTTAAAGTGACAGTGAGCAGGAGGGCAATGGTACTAGACAGTGGACAGTATGGAGAGTGAATGGAGATATGATATGGGCCAGGTTAGGTAAAACAGTGGTAAATACAGTAGGTATAGATTTAGAGGACGTCGGGGTATATACAGTACAAACCAGTGGAGGCTGGTGGAGGTAGAAATCGGAGGACATGTGTTTGATAACATTCCTCATTCCATTCCATGCATTACAACGTGCCTGTCCTCCATTTCTACCTCCACCAGCCTCCACTGGAACATAAAGTACATGTTGGAGATCGGGTGACTTTGGGGTGAGAGGGAGTGTGGAATGGAGTGTGAGTTTGAAGGGTGTGTGGCAGGATTTGGATGAGGGTATTGGTTCAGTCAGGTGAACATAGATGTAGGTTAGAAAGAGGGACAAGATGAGTGAGGGTATAGATTTAGATGTAGAATGTGAGGATAAGAATCCACTGGGATAGAGTTTGGAAGGATTTGGATGTGGGATGATCGGGTAAGGCAGGTATAGATGTAGTTATAGGGATAAGACAAGTGAAGGTATAGATGTAGAGTGTGAGGATAGGTTGAGGTCTAGTAGATAGTGGACAGGGAGTGGAAGGGGGGGGGGGGGGGGGCACTGCTCACATTTTGCAAGGGTACCGGAGAGTTTTAAACCCATTATAATGAGC
>NC_139657.1:21509617-21517117 GCF_951799395.1 Argentina silus | reverse complement strand
CAGTAGCCTATAGGGCTATGTAGCACTTAGCTGCACTGAGGACACTCCCTGTTGGCAGAGACAACAACCTTGAGCTCTGGTGCCAGTGCTGCCAAGCATATAAAGCTGCTGCCGCTGGCTAGAGTGACACTGCTGCAAATTACATTAGGAGGCCAGGGAAGATAAAAGAGATAGCATAGGAAGGAGGTAGAGAGGGAGAGAGAGAGAGAGAGAGAGAGAGAGAGGAGGGAACGAGATATGGGCTGGGCAGGGAAGAGGAGGACTTAAGTGTATTGGTGTGTGTGTGTGTGTGTGTGTTGGAGGGGGGCGGTGTAAGAGGTAGAGAGGTAGGGAGAGAGACCATGATGAGACTTGGCGAGCGAGACTAGTGGGAGAGTGAGAGAGAGAGTGAGATGAGATAGAGGAGGGTTTCAGTGTGTGTGTGTGTTTGAGTGTGTGTGTGTGTGTGTGTGTGTGTGTGTGTGTGTGTGTGTGTGCATGCATGCATTTGTGCATATGTATGTGCATGTGCATGTGTGTGCGTGTGCATGTGTGTATCCACACACGTGTGTTTGTGTGTGTGTGTGTGTGTGTATATGAGAGAGGCCTCTCCCCTGACCTTTGCAGTAGTCTGCGGGGTCTTCCTGCTCCTCATCGTCAGAGCCCAGGATCTCCTCCTCAGGCTCCGGGGGTCCGACAGGCTCAGGGGGAGGCGGAGGGGGTGGTGGGGGAGGGGGGGCAGACGGGGCTTTTTGCTGGGTCTCAGGCCTGAAAGGAGAGAGAGGGAGAGAGAGTTTTACCTGACTGCACACGCTGCCTTGAGGGTGTACACAAACAACAACCCAAAAAATAGCTTCACAATAACAAATGAAAAAAAAATACATTAACGAACCAACCAAACAAGCAAGAAGTCTGTGGCCCAGTTCAATTTCTGCCCCAAGCCCTTTGATGGTCAAAGTTCTCAAATAGATTCAAATGGAACCAGGCCCACGAGGAAGTAAACCATTGAGGAAAACAGGTCATATGATAAAAGGCTTTAATGGTAGTAAATAATCATGTTGATTCATTTTCACTGTGACTTCTCGATCCCTGAAACATTGTCACCAGGCTGTGTGGGTGTCCCGCTTTCTCTTCTGATTCTCTATGTGTTTAGCGGTAAAACGCTAGTAAAACGTTCCTTTAACATTCAGCTATCATTGTGTGATGGTGACGAGGCACAAGCCACAATTGTGAGAAGAACAAAAAGGATCAACAACACAAGCATGAAGAATGGTCAACATATGAGTCAGACCAATCAAAAGTATGTATGAGATTTTGTTCAATGGACCAACATTGCTCTTTCAATGGCAGTGTCAGTAATAGCCTTTGTGTGGGTATTCTGAATACTGACACTGTGAATAGGCCTGACCAATAGCTTCAGCAAAAAAATGGGAAATATGATCAAATGCTTGAGTAAAACAAAAAGAGACACACACACACACACACACACACACACACACACATACAGAGTGCGTATGAGGTGTGATAAATCGCGGTCACAGGCGCAGACACATGATGAAGCCTCCCAGTTGTGTTGCCATAGAAACTGCGGAAGAGGGGAAAATCCGGGTCACAAAGCGTTAACTTGGCAGCTAGCTAGGACAACACAACACAACACAACACACTGCTCCTTTGTGGTCTGATACAGCGGCAGAGGACAACATATCCACTTAGCATTAGGATTCCACCACTTACACACACACACACACACACACACACACACACACACACACACACACGCACACACACACACACACACACACACACACACACACACACACACACACACACATAAACATAAACACACAACACACACACACTGTATAAACACACACAGTATAAGCACCAAAACGCACATACACACGCACACACACACACACACACACACACACACACACAGTATGCACATATACATGCACACACACGCACAGTTTAGATTCTGCCCTTGCAGCAAGATGAACCTCCTTTACAAAAACAGTCACGTACAGTATCATAGATCACTTGCATGGACCCAGTGCTTTTATGCCTGCCTGCCTCACACACACTTAGCTACAATAACTCTAAGAGCTCACACTTTACAGTGTGTGTGTGTGTGTGTGGGTGTGTGGGTGTGTGTTTATGTCTATCTGATGGATGTCCAGCACCACTCATACATACACATAGCAGCATCAGCGGGAGAAGAGAGTAGCGGTGGTTGTGAGTCTATGGAGATACCCAGTGTTTACAGCAGGGCCCCAGCTAACCTTAGACACTAGAGCTAGCCTCATCGCTGCTAGCCATTCTCCTCATTGCAGGCATACCAGGCTCCAGTCAGCTGACGGAGAGAGAATAAATAAAGCCACTTCTACCTCAGGACAAATGCATTAGCAATATCTGTGTAGGTTCTATCACAGTAATGGCATAGATTTCCCCCCCCCCCCGCCAGCTTGAAGATACCTATAGAAACCATCAACGGATAAAGTTTATAGGGCCGTGTGTGTGTGTGTGTGTGTGTGTGTGTGTGTGTGTGTGTGTGTGTGGGTGTGTGTGTGTGTGTGTGTGTGTATGTGAGTGTGTGTGTGTGTGTGTGTGTGTGTGTGTGTGTGTGTGTGTGTGTGTGTGTGAGTGTGTGTGTGTGTGTGTGTGTGTGTGTGTGTGTGTGTGCATGCTAACATGTATGACGCTTGCTTGTGTGTATGCATGTGTGTGTGTAGTCATGTGTGTGTCTGTGCAACATGCTATCATAACAAAACATCTTTTTTAATACTACGTCTAGGCAATGTCCTATTTTGTCAAAATAGATGATAGTTATGTATTATAATGTGACAAATAGGATTCTTCCCTTGTATCAATAGCTATGAGAATAACGTCTTATAATAGGAAAAGTGCTTGAACGTCAATATTTGCATGTGCAGGTTATGATACAGGCTGGTGTGTGTGTGTGTGTTTCTTTGTGTGTGTTCTGTTTTTGCGAATGTGTAAGCACCACCTCAGGGTAGCGTGGGCAAAGCAAACTTGCCCTATGTGGAATGTCCTGTCTCTGAGTGTCTGCGTGTCTGTTTTAAAAGTGTGTGTTTGCGTGTGTGTGTGCGTGCGTGCGTGCGTGTGCATGTTTTTGATGTGCGGGTCCAGACAGGAGTCCCAATTACAGTGTTAAGCGTCCTCCACCCTGAAACACCTCGTTGTGTGTGTAGACATGCCCAGAGCTCAACTCCCTCATGATCTGCCTCTCAAGGCTAGAAGACTGTGTGCAGGAGACACACACACACACACACACACACACACACACACACACACACACACACACACACACACACAGAAGAGCTATCCCTCCACACACATCCACTCTCACACCCAGCAATGGCATTCAGTGTCCCAATGTTACATTTTCTCAGCCCCCGCCCCTCTATGGAGTTGGGAATGAGTTCGTGTCTTAAAAAGAGGAGTGTTTCCATCAAAACCTTGTGATCAGAAGAAATCATGGAGATCTATTTTAAGAGTCCCAGACTTTTCCTCTCCAGACTTTTCAACCCATGTACAGAAACAAAGAGGAATAGGGCGAGACAGCAATTTGTTCTGATCCAGGTACTTTGTAGATAATCCTGGAACTTGTGCCAAGATTGGGGAAAACATAGGGGCACTTCCATAGCAACCCAGTGAAAGTAGCCTGAAGTCACGCATTAGTGACACATGTTTATAAAACAGTTTTTTGTATTGGATTTTTGGATTTTCATTCCCGTATGATATTTGCCTATCAACTGCATCATAATTAAAAGTCACTTTAACACCAACCAGTGGATGCTAGCTGGCTAGTAATGCTACCAGTCTATCATAATGGCTGTTAGCATGTTCATTTGACAACAGTGTACAGTGATTGAATTCAAATATGTTCTTAGCGACACCCAAAACAACATAGCAGGCTAATGATGAAACAACATTAGTGTCAGGTTTAAGTGAACAGTCAGGATGACATTGGGGTGTTATTGCTTGGTGTCAACCCTGTAGTTTTCCCCAAAGTGAGGGTGGTGGTCTTATCGATTCCCATTTGTTAAGTATAGGGAGCAGAGAGACAAGGGGATGGAGAAAAGACACACACACACACACACACACACACTACACACACTACACACAGTACTGAACTATAGTTGGTTTAGTTGGAGTATGTCAAAGCAGTGATCCTCCTTTGCCCAAGGCCTGTGTTCTAATTCAGGAGCCAAAAATATAGTCCAACACTGTTTATCATTCTAGTGCGACATGGGAGAGGAGAGAGAAATACACTGGAAAAGCAAGTAGCTGTCCTCACACAGGTCTGGCAAAAGAGAAATGTCTGTATATTTCCCATATTTGGAATGTGTGCAGGGACCCCTGACTGCTCTGTGGACACAGTCACCCCCGTCCCCAGCTTTGTCACACAGTAGCATCCACCCTGCATACGTGTGATACGTTTGATACCATTCCTCATTCTGTTCCATGCATTATAATGAGCCCGTCCTTCGAATTCTCCCTCCACCAGCTTCCACTGCCTGCATCCTAATTTTCCACCATTTCCCCACCCTGTGTGGATTTAAAAGCCTAGGAATGGTATAATATGATGGGCTTTTACATCAATCATATGCTTTTAAATCCATGTAAGAGAGTGCACAAGTGTAGGCTACACTTCAGGGAAAGAGGTGGAGAATTGAGAAGCAGGGCTAGCCTATCAATGTACTGTAGGCCATTGACCTAGGTAATGCATTGATCCCTTAGGACCACTGTCTGTTACCTTGGTAACACGCTGAAGTGGTACTCAAGGTCCTATAAGCTGTAGGTAGGCAAGGTATATTGATCCTAGACGGTACCAACCTTGTCACCTAGGTAACACATATAACACTAAATTGAGAGGCCGGCATCCATTTTGAACGTCATGACTGACACCACTGTCACCTACATAGAAATAAGAACGATTGTATTCTATTTCTACGGTCACCCATAACCTTCATCGCGTTGAGAACAACACTGAAGCCCGGGTAACAGAGATGGCTGTCAACTCAGTGACGCATCAGATGACACCGCTGTCACCTCGATAACACATTGAGACGCTGAGGGCTTAGACACATTCTTCTGGAGACACCATTGAGACATATTCTTCTATTATCAACAATCACAATGATGAGTCACTGATAAACAAGGCCTCTCATCACCTAGGCAACAGCTATTACTAAGCAACACGACAGTCCACCCAGTAACAGATCTATTACTGAACACCGGTGTCCCTTAGTATTACCACCCTGCCATCCCCCTGGTAATACCTCTCTCTATCAGTGATTCATCATCTCTCTCTCTCTCTCTTTCCCTATCTCTTTATCTATCTATTTCTCATTCCATCTCTCAGAGCAGTCCAGCTGACTCATTCTCTCGAATCCTCTCCCCTCGTCTTATCCTCTCCCCCACCTCTCCTCTCCTCTCCTCCTCCTCCTCTCTCCTCTCCTCTCCTCTCCTCTCCTCCTCCTCTCTCCTCTCCTCTCCTCCATGTCTGCACGGGGAACTGAGATTTCACTGCTATTTCAGTCTGCAGCCTGACGTCACTGAGCAACTGCCCCCACACAACCCAGAGTGGCCATTCCGGCTCTGTCGGATACAATGCTTTTCTCCTTGCAATTCCTTGCATCCTCTCCTCCTCCTGTCCTCCTCAAAACGTCATAGGGAAACGAGGAGAGGAATCGAGGAAACCGAACGAGGGAAATAACCGTTACTATGTCGTAGCCTACTCTTTCAATGAATCTCCTGTGTGGACCGTAATGTGGACAGACACACATTTGTGTTGCACCTTTCCATCAGAGTCCCATCTGGTACAGTAAAAATGGGGTCTGGATGTTATACATAAGCAGAAATCCAACAAACTATTCTGCATGAGGATACAAGCTTGTATCCTTCAGCAGGGCACCTCCTCGAGGAGGCAAGGACAGGAGGAGGAATCTTTTTGACAATTGACACGCTCTTAAATATGGCAACCACTTCAGTTTCTGGGTCACAGAAGACATTGAGGACAGAGGAGTTGAGGAGAAGATGGATTTTAGGACAACAGAGAACGGGCTAATATCATTCACATACCATTCCCACCAATACGGTGTACAGTAAATCACAACACACCATCCATGACAATATCACTCCGTACAATACATGACCATGGACCATTGTCTCTACAATACATTTGCTACATCCTATTTCTCCACCCTTTTCCTGAATGATGCACTTGGGCACTTTCCCACATGGATTTGATGAGAATGGATTGGTGTAAGAGCCCGTGCTTAGAGCAATCCTATGCTTAGACATCTGCATGAGAAAGTGCACTTTAGTACATACTTCAGGAGAAGGGTGAAGAAATGGGACGCAGCATCAATCACACACCTGCCCCACCATTATGTGTCTGTACAGCGCATTACCATCAACGGCCATTAAGGCTCTGTCGTGTAGCTACATTATCACACACAAACCTGGCCATTATGAGCTTTTACTGTAAGTACTCACAGTTTTGCCGACATTGGACAGATAAATGTGGAGGCTAGTTTGTGTGTGGGACTGTACTGTAGACAGAATATGGATAGGATTGATTTGTGTGTGTAGTGATTCGCCAGTATCATGCAAACACATAAACAACACACGCACCTGTGCACGCACACACGCACACGCATACACACAAACACACACACAAAAATCCAGCAGGACCGCCATACTCCAGGGTCAGTCCACACCAGAAGAATATTCACAAGAGCACACATATGCATGCATGCATGCAGACACACACACACACACACACACACACACACACACACACACACACACACACACACACACACACACACACACACCATAGCACAGTCAGCCACCCATCCACTGCATGGGAGACTTGTTCGATAGAACCACTTGACTTTGAATAAAATTTGCATTGGGAAAAAGGCTGGCTGGCTGGCTGGCTGGCTGGCTGGCTGGCTGGCTGGCTGGCTGGCTCTGATGTGATGTTAATATTGTTCAACTGGCCTATACCACAGCTCAACCATTACACACAAGCCCCAGCCATCACAAACACACACATACAAGCAAAGACACATAGGCACACAAGAAAGGACACCGTTGCGAACACACACACATGAACGCACGCGTGCGCACACACACACACACACACACACACACACACACATGTACATACACTGCCCTGAAGCAGATGAGGCACATTGACATGACTGCTCACCAAGCAGGAGTACAGAGGGTTGATTCTACCCCATACGACACAAAAGCCAAGATCCACATCCCCCAGCAGCCCCCCCACTGGACACACACACACAGCGATCCACACCAACACAAAGGACAAAGCTTGGGGGGGGGAGGGGGGGTATGATGTACAGTATACTATATAGTATCTGTGTGTTTGTGTGCTTGTGTGCGTGCGTGCGTGCATGTGTACTAGCATTCCCCCACACCATAACAAAATAGACCTTTACCACATACTGTACAGTGGAGCCTATA
>NC_139657.1:21499617-21507117 GCF_951799395.1 Argentina silus | reverse complement strand
TGTATCTGACCTCTGGGGGACAGTGCCAGCACAAGCACAGAGGGGGGGAGGGGGGGAGGAATTTAAAGCGTTATACCCCCACACTGGGCACTTACAGCCAGGCCACCAGGGAGAACACACACACACACACACACACACACACACACACACACACACACACACACACACACAAGAACACGAAAACACACGCATGCACTCACTCAAACGCACAAACACATGCTCAACACACGTGCAGATCCAAAAACACAAACAAACAGACCATTATCATCCCAGTGCTATAAATCGGTTCAGAGATAATGCCCCTAGTGACCCAAAATTTACCCAAAACTCCACCTAATCTGCAAAGAGCTCCCCGTCCCCCCCCCTCTCTTTCTCTCTCCTCTTTTATCCATCCATCTCTCTTCTCTCCGTCCTTTGCTCTCAACCTTCTGCCCCTCTATCTTTGTCCATATCGCTCTCTGTTCCTCTCCTCCTTTCTATCTCTCTCTGCCCCTCTATCTTTGTATTTCCTTCATCCCCCCCCCCTCTCTCTCTCTCTCTCTCTGTTTCCATATCTCTGTCTATCTGTCTTTTTCTCCGTCTATGTCTAGAGCACTCCCTGCATGGGGACATCTCTCTCCCAGGGCGATCGTTGTGCCACATTCCTCCTCCCCTCTCCTCTTAAATCTACATTTTGTCATCTCTCTCTCTGCCCCTTTCTGTTCCTCCTTCCATGCCCTCTCCTCTGCAAAGCCCATTTGCAACAGCATGTTGTACCTCAATGGCTGAAAGTATTGTCCAAAATATGTTACCGAAACCCACTACAGTCCTGTCTTAAGTTAGAAGGGTAAAACCGCAGAGAGAAGAACAGAAGAAAAAAAAAAAAAGGAAACGGTTGTTTCTCGGTCTGGTCAACTTTGTGAGTTATTGCAGTATTGTGATGCCGCCCTGCCTGCCATTGTCTAGTCTAGACTGTTGAAATTATTGCAAAAGTTTCCATTTCAATACATCATTTTAGAAAAATAACAGTGGGCTCTACTCATATACTATGCTGTACTATACTACTAATAACAGCGTCTGGGAAAACTATAGTAGGCCTACGGTACAATGCTAGGAATGACATCCGAGGCAGCAGAGTCTGGGATGTAGTGGACAGACCAGCTGTAAGATAAACTGGCTAAGCTAACTGATGGTCAACCACATCCACTAATGCCAATAGTAAAGAGAGGACAGGTTACTGTGTCAGATTGAGTTCCACTGAGAGAAACTGAAAACCACTTAGTTGGATGGAAGCACACACCGGATGACAGAGAGCGAAAGAGATAAAGAATGACAGGAGGTAGAGGAAGATGGAGAGAGAGAGAGAGAGAGAGAGAGGAAGAGAGAGAGAGAGAGAGAGAAAGGAAGAAAGAGAGATATAAGGAGGACAGAAATAGGTAGAGAAAGATGGTGAGAGAGAGAATATATTTGATAAAGAGAGTATGCGCGATGAGAGAGAGAGAGAGAGAGAGAGAGAGAGAGAGAGAGAGAGAGAGAGAGAGAGAGAGAGAGAGAGCTCAGCGATGGTGGTCACCAGAGGAAACCCTGGAATGCTGCACATGTAAACATAGTGAGTCAACAGGGACAGAGTGTGCTATGAGACATGAGTAGCACACACACACACACACACACACACACACTGAGAGCCATTCTATTCACATACTCAAACAGAAAGGAGAATATTCTAAAACCTTTTCATAATAAGTATCATTCTGTTACTCAGGGTCAGGTATTTCTTCTATTCCTAAAGCCTATACAGTGACTGTTGACGCAAACAGTATCTGTTGATGCTAACCTCCACAATTTGGACAGATTTCCCCATTGAAAGGCCATCAGGTCAGATGATTGCATCAAAACTGGATATGGTGACAGTGCAGTGAGTAAGGATTTTCCCAAATGGAAGGAACTTGTTACCTAACTCTGACCCTTGACCCAGACGAACCCAAGTGATACCTGAACCAACTGAACCAGCTGGTCTCTGACTCATCCCCTGCAGTTCAGGTGACTGGACCGGATCACATGACTACTCCTCTCTAGGTATCTGGTTCATGCTGTTTGGTTCAAGAGCTTCCTGTGTTGGTCTGGCACGTAGAGGGAGAATGAGTAGAATGTACATACTCTATGTAGTGTAACTCTATGATAAGAGAGACACCCCTGAGGACTATGAGGTCCATTCTTTTTTTGCATGTGCTGTCTACAGAGAAGATAGAAGTGAAGGAGTCATAATCTTTGGGGACGTTTCAGGTCAATATTGCTCCCTCTCCTGGAGATTGGTTAGGGTAAGGGGTACGCTGAAGTAGATGTGTACTGTATGTTTGCATGCACAAGCTGAATTCACCACAGGCTCCAGAACATAACATAAACTAACATAACATACCACCATATAACATATCTTATATCATAACATACATACCGTTTTATGTTTTATATGTATATATATATATTTCTCTTAATGTAATGTAAGTGGTAGACGTAAGTGGTAACTGGCCTGTCTCTAGCAGCAGATATATATATATATATAACATAGATCATATGTATATATATATATATATATATATATATATATATATATGATCTATGTTATATAATGTCTATACACAGCCTCTTCTCTAAAGCCATAGACTAGCTGACAGTTCCAGTCTGCTGCTAGAGAGACAGGCCAGTTAGAGCTCCGTCTACCACTTCCATTACATTAAGAGAAAGAGATTGAGGAAAAATAAGGGAGAGAGATGGAGACCGAGAGAGAGAAAAAGATGGGGCATCGAGAGAGGGAGAGAGAAAGAAAGAGAGAGATGGACACATCACGAGAGAGAGAGACAGAGAGAGAGAGGAGGTTGGGGGGGTTGGGGTTTGGGGCTACACTCTTGGTAGTCCACGCGTGGCGTCCATTCTTGGTAGTCTCTAGCACTTGAGCACGCTTCATTAGCCGCTATCTTATCGTGGCTTATCTGTGAGAGTACAAAGCCTTCTGTGCTGATGTGATGTGGGTCACGCTGAAGAAGATGGAGGGGGACTGGACTACAGACTGTCTGTGATGGCTGCCCTGCCTACCCTGCCTGCTCCAGATGGGACTGCTGCTGCATGGCTGGCTGTCTGGCTGCATTCCAATAGTCTACCATGGCCTCCTTTCCTTGTATTCCTATTCTCCATGGACGGCTGACTGGTGGAAGGGTTGTCTGGCTGCATTCCAATAGTCTACCATGGCATCCTTTTCTTGTATTCCTATTCTCCATGGATGGCTGACTGGTGGAAGGGTTGTCTGGCTGCATTCCGATAGTCTACCATGGCATCCTTTTTTTATTTGCCTTTTCCTTGTGTTCCTGACTGATATCCCAGTTGACTTCTGAAAGGACTGGATGGGTCTCAGCCTTATTCATGTCATTTAGTGGCTCGGGTCACATTAGTGGTTATAATGGGAGAAAGAGAGAAGAGAGAAAGAGAGAAGGAAAGGAGGAAAGGAGATTAAGGATGTTGTGTTAGACTATTGGGATGTACTCTGTGTTTCAACTCATGTCAGATGAGCGGTCAAGGGGGGAGAGGAGACGAGAGAAGGAGGTAGTTAATACTATTGGGACATGGCCTAGGTCTTGGTTTTTGTTTCTGTATTCTGAGCTCTACCACAGTGTCTAGCCCTCTCTGGCCTTTCCTTTCAAACGACCCCTGTGAAGGTGAGAGGGGTTGACACCGTTCTGTCCATCACCTCCATCCCTTTGTGTGGTGTCTCCCCTGCTCTCCTCCATCTCTATTTCCTTCTCTCTCTCTCTCTCTCTCTCTCTCTCTCTCTCTCTCTCTCTCTCTCAGAGCTGTCGCTTATGCCCAGCAAAGTGGCAGTTTCAGTAATCACAGTAAAAACACAGTCATCCAACCCCCCCCCCCCCCCCCCCCACACCAACACACCAATACACACACACACACACACACACACACACACACACACACACACACACACACACACACTGGGATCTCTCACATACACAGACACAAACACACAAACCAAAATCCCACGGTATCTCAGACACACACACACACACAAACACACACACACACACACACACACACACACACACACACCTACACACACGTAGGTACAGCCTGTAGGCAGTGTTTGACAGAACACATTCAAACAGGCTGCAGGTGTGGCAAGCAGCCCAACAGGTAAATGAGTTTAGTCGCCGTGCCAACAACAGACAAGATAGCTCTCTCTCACATGAACACACTCTCTCTCTCTCTCTCTGCCTCTTCCTTCTCATTTACAAAGCCAGGTCACAATGTAACCTTGACACAAACCACGCCACATCCATGTAAAACAGCATACTGCAACAACCCAGCTCTGCCCTTAAATGACACGGGACTGCAGATAGTAAGCAGCACGACGGCACACTCAAAACCACAACACGCCAAAATATTCCCCCTTCCACCCCTCCATCTCTGCACACACACACACACACACACACACACACACACACACACACACACACACACACACACACACACACACACACTATCCAGCTGCATCCATCTCTGCCATCCCTCAAGTGCCATCTTACACAACACCCCTTCCCGAAATGTCCCTGCTTAGACAGAAATGTGTCGGAGCATCGGACTGATTACAGCTCTCCTCCTGCCCCACACGTCCTCCCTCTCTCCCTCAAACCCTTCCCCCACTTTCACACACACACACACACACACACACACACACACACACAGACAGGCTGCTGCTGCTGCTGCTGCCTGCGTCTCAGTGAGTGTGTCAGTCAGTCATCTCAGTGTCGGCCAACATGGTTCAGCTCGACCCAAAAAAGCAGCTCCTTCAGAGCAGATTATAGTGTGTGTGTGTGTGTGTGTGTGTGTGTGTGTGTGTGTGTGTGTGTGTGTGTGTGTGTGTGTGTGTGGTTCCTCGGGCCAAAATGGTGCACTAGAATACATCACTGTTATCCCAAACGTAGACCAGATATAGGAATGTAGCACGGATTATCAGATATGGCCTGCATATCAGCTCACTGAAAACATCTACAAAGAAAAGACTAGATATCTCTGTGTAACATATCACCAACGACATCCCTCTGATATAATGGTTTATTACCAGTGGTATGCTTGTATACCAGCTCATATGTTGACGTTGATACTCATATTCTCTTATTTGTTATTCCTATTCTGATCCCCATTGGCTGATACCTTAGTGACTGCTAGTACTCCTGAGGCCCACATTTTGCTGTGTATCACTATATCGCTGATAAAGCCTATACCAGTCCTTTTATGCTAATAGCTAATACCTAAACTCTCTGATATGTTAGCCTAGGGATATTTTGCATATGTAATTGCATGTTGGTAAACTCATATGTTGGTATTACTGTAATAACACTCATATGAAGCCCAGATACATTCATTTGGTCCCTGGATATCCAGCTACTCCTTAATATACTCGTCAGCCTCTGATATTCAAATACAAACCTGAAATACATGCCTATTAGCCTTGATATATTAATAAGGAAGATATGTAATGTAGGCATTAGGCATGCATGTATTAATTCTGATACCACAGTCCAGACATAATGTATTCATGGAGCTGGGCTAACTAATCCCAGTGTATCCTGAGTCAGGCATACCGGATAAGGTCTGTGTGTCTGTGTGTGTGTGTGTGTCTGTGTGTGTGTGTGTGTGTGTGTGTGTGTGTGTGTGTGTGTGTGTCTGTGTGTGTGTGTGTGTCTGTGTGTGTGTGTGTCTGTGTGTGTGTGTGTGTGTGTGTGTGTGTGTGTGTGTGTGTGTGTGTGTGTGTGTGTGTGTGTAAACATCCTCTCCTCTCCACCAAGGTCTCTACACTGCTTGTCTGTCTATCAACACTGGTATTTCGTTTGTTTTCGTCTTTTCATTCTGTAATCTTTGAGTATGTGTCGAGTTTCAGCAAAATGTGCATCTATGCAAAAATCTCTTTACTTCAGCCTCACTCTGTGTCCTGCTGTAATACTAACACAGTCTCTAAGCTAAAACAATATTCCGCTCCTCGCTGCCCATACAACACTAAACCCCTCTGTATCTGTGCCCGCGCACTCCTGTCTGTCTGTGTGCCCACTCCATGGCGTATGAATGTGTGTGTGTGTGTGCCAGTCTGCGGCCTGCTGCTACTGCGTTGGCCTCTTGGCGGCCCTCTCTGCCCGTTCACACTTGGCACAGCATCAGTGATGACTGAGTCATATGCCTGGCCTCACCTCATGGACCACGTCACAGCCCAGTCTATATTTACATGCCGTACTGTACATGCATGCCTGGTTTAGATAGTCACACCGGAACGGCTCTTTCTTCTTGCTTTGATGTTAAGTATAACAGTGGGATGTGTTGGGTGTATAATGTGAAGTGTAGGGTTGTAGTGTTGTGATAATGTGATGTGTTAGGTAGAGCGTTATGATAATGTTGTGATGAGTTGGGTAGTTATGTTGTGACGTGTTGGGTTGTCATGTTGTGACGTGTTGGGTTGTCATGTTGTGATGTGCTGGGTTAGGTAGACGTGTTGTGATGTTTTGGGTTGAATGTTGTGATGTGTTGTGTTGTAATGTTATGTGTTGGGTTGTAATGTTGGGATGTGTTGGGTTGTAATGTTATGTGTTGGGTTGTAATGTTGTGATGTGTTGGGTTGTAATGTTATGTGTTGGGTTGTAATGTTGTGATGTGTTGGGTTGTAATGTTGTTGTGATGTGTTGGGTTGTGATGTTTTGATAGGTGACAGGTGTGTCGTGATGCACTAGTTGTTTGTGGTTTGATGTGCTGTTAGTTGTTGTGATTTCCTGTTGGTTTGTTATTCCAGAATTATGTGCGTTCCATTTCCTCCATTATTATCTATTTGATGTGTGCTTTGTTTTGTGATGTGGAGATATGCCACTGTTTTTGCAAAGTTATGGGCTCCCTTTCAATTGTGATGTTGAGATGTGGGACTTGCAGGTGTTGTTGCAGATATCTTGTAACGTTAACTTGGTGATGTTAGTACGTGACGTGTTTAGGCTGTTGTTTGGTGATGCCGAGATGTTCTGGTGGTTGTGCTAATGTTGTAATGTTGACGTGTGTTGACACACTTGCTGTGTAAGCTCCCCGTGCTCCAGCACCATCGAGACAGAGCGTTTGATTGGGGTGGGTATGTGTTGTTGTTTTTCAGCGGGCATATGAAATGCTACAGCACCATGCAACAATGGACCGCTGCGCCTTTTCTCCTGCATGTCAGCAACACTGCAAACCCCACAAACAATAGGAGACGACAACCGGCCAGAGATGGACAGATAGAGAGAGAGAGAGAGGGGGAGAGAGAGAGAGAGAAAGAGGGGGAGAGGGTGGGAGGGAGGGAGGGAGGGAGGGAGGGAGGGAGGGGGGAGGTTATGGGGGGATAATGGAGGAGAGGACAGTATGACAGTCAGATAGAATGGCATACAGACAGACAGACAGAGAGACAGACAGACAGACAGACAGACAGACAGACAGCCAGACAGACAGCCAGAC
>NC_139657.1:21414617-21494617 GCF_951799395.1 Argentina silus | reverse complement strand
ATATTTGGGACACCTGGCCATGTGAGGGTTGTGTTGTGTGGAAAAGGCTCAGCCAGGCTGATAGGATACAGATTACAGTTTGTTTACAATGGCAGGGTCACTGATAGGATAGATGGAGTGTTTACGTATGTGAACTGTGAGGCTGTACACACACACACACACACACACACACACACACACACACACACACACACACACACACACACACACACACACACACACACACACACACACACACACACAGCTATGGAGTGTCTGCTAGCGCAGATAGATAATGAGACAAATAAATCTCCTCCCACCGTCTGTGTGGCCACTCTCACAGTGAGGGTTTAGGATTTCAGCCTCTCCTGATGGTAGCACTAGACCTGATAGTTACATTGTTAATACATGTTATCATGATATCAGTGGGTCCTCTACCATTGTATAGGCCTAGACAGAGTGGTCTCCCCTGCCTAGCTCCCTTGCCTTCCATTGGTTTCCATCGACCATGTTAGTGCAAGAGGACCTAGTTGTTGCTCTGGAAGCCTTCGCGCCCCATCTGGTTTTATTTGGCTTCCATGGCTTGAACACAACATAACACATCACACACTCTAGGGTGGAAAGACCGAGCTGTACTGTTGTACATTACATAATAGATAATATGAGGTCTGTGATTCTTCTATTCGTCTGATAACTGTACAACTGATGGTATTCAGAATAGTTAGGAATAGTTATCTTGGTATTTCTGTGAAGCAGGCTGAACTTGTAACCACCATGGGCGTTGTGAATTCCATTTACAACACTGGAGAGAAGAGGAAGGAAAGGGCCGCCTACACAATGTGATTGGCATGTGGGCTTAGACTGCTGGTTAATCCCAGACTGTAATAAGAACGTGCGAGCTCACTTGCCCAAACACACACACGCACGCGCGCACACACACACACACACACACACACGCACACACACACCTGATCAAGACATTAGGGGGAGGGGGAGAGTGTTCAACTAACCTGCCCCTGACTAGGTCAGCTGCGGTCAAATCTGGCTATACACACTTATCTACTACGTTATGCTTAGCAGACGCTCTCGCTCTCATCACACTACTTAGAGAGAGAGAGTGTGTGTGTGTGTGTGTGTGTGTGTGTGTGTGTGTGTGTGTGTGTGTGAGGCATGCAGCACACAATGTCTTGATCTCTCTCTATCTATCACACAAGCCCTAAGCTCTTTCTATTTCCAGCCACTCAGAATATAAGAAAAACAACCCATAACTCTTATGATCAGATACGGACACTCACAGACGAGGAGAGAGAGAATAAATATGAAGGACTGGAGAAGAAAATGTACCAAGATTAAGTGATACAAGAGGCAGAAAAGAATTGCTGGGGTTGGTGGCAATTCTAGCTGATATCAGAAATATGTATAGTAAACCAAGGCAGTCAATTGTATCAACACAATACCTCTTCAGCTTTTCCAATGTTCTCTCACTGTTTTACATTTGATGACCAGCAGGGGGCAGGTGTGAGAGACTCTCTTCGGTCTTCACCCTCACTGGCTCTGACAAGCTCTCTGAAGACAGAATTACATGCCCTAATAATGCCTCCATCTTTCCTTCCTCGATGGCCTGAAACTGGACTTCAGAAATGTTATGTGAGAGAGACACACACGCAGGCAGAGGCAGGCAGTCACAAATCCTATTAAGGAAATTCAATAAATCTTATTTATTTACCACTCTAGCTGTTCTACAAGGAGCTTGTGCAGTCTTACAAACAGAAACTACATGCATCCTTGGGTTTTTAGTATGCAAACTAGAGACTACCAAATAAGGAAACACTGCAGTTCAGCTTGAATGCCTAAATACTAAAAACATACATTTCCAAAAGGTCAAATTCCAGCACAAAATCCTGATGTGGAGTGCAATGTACTAGCACAAGCCTAAATCATTATTTGTGGGTTAAAGGAATAGTTCTCCCAAAGTATGGAAGAAAGTCATCTATGCTTCCTCCAGAGAGTTTAGCCACAGCTAAACCATAGCTGAGTTGCATAATGGTATTAGCAAAGTAACCCCTTGTAGCATGCTCAAAACAAGCATTCCTAAATCAACTCATAGTCTCTTCAAACCAACTATAAAGTGGAGATTGAGTGAGGGTCCTCTTCAGGAGGTTCCATTTGAATATCTACCACACTCATAGTACAGTGGCCTACTTCATTCAATGAGTCCTCAGTCAGCCACACTCATGACATGAAGAAAGAATATCTGAGTAGAGCCCATGAGCGACATAGCTCATATCACAGACTGCAACTATGAAACCTAAGATCACATCACCATCGAGACCACAGACACATCACACATCACCTTCAAGAAACACCTCTTCATTGACTTCTTCTACTGTTTCTCATTCTGAAAACATGCTCCATATCGACAGGCCTAACCCTAGTTCTCACCTATGCCTATTGTTGACATCTTTCCAGTTTCAGGAATAGAAGTGAATGAAGACAGACTGGTCTCAAACTGGTCTCTAACAAGTGAATGCAAAGACTAATTACCTGTATAAAATATATGGCTACGTCAAAGGCTATGTCAATCTGATTTGCCTACAAGATAATGACAGTGTAATAAATGTCAACACCGCCATGAGAGAGGACTCACACTACGGGGGACCCCAACAACATCTTATTCGCTGCATCCCAATTCATCCCCCTAAACTGTACACTTCATCACTCCACTAGTTGGATCTAACAGCTTTGGATTGATGTAACCATGGGCACCTTAGCCTCTTACATCAAGCCTATGCTTTCAACTCCACGGGGGGTAGTGGACAAGTGCACGCTTTAGGAGAATTGGGACGCAGGGATTATCTTGCCTACTGGTCATGACTACCAGAGTACTTAATGCCATGTTACCACATTAATCATGAAAGTGAGTGGGTGTAAGCAATATAGGATGGGCTTTGTTGTATTTAGACTCTTCACGGTCCCAAGTATGCAAACATGTTGCTTCTGCACCTCTTTCCCTGTAGTACTGCTAGAGGAACTGTATATTGTAGTCCTGCAGGTTTGACTTGTCATGACACATTTTGTAAGCTATGTCAGTGGAATAATGCACTGTACACCTACAAGTACATGAACAACAACACACACAGATATGCACACACGTACAAACACACACACACTAACACACAAACAAACACACACACACACACAGGGGTGATCTATGTGCGTGTCATCCAGGGTCAATACAGCACAGGCTAGCTGACACTCGTTTCCTCTCTCTCCCTTCCCCCTAGCTCTTCCTCTCCATTGCTGTCATTTTCTCCCGACATCACTACCTCCCTCCCTGGTTCTCCCCCGAATCCTTCTCTCCACTGCTGTACAGTCTCTCTCTCTCTCTCTCTCTCTCTCTCTCTCTTTCTGTCTCCCTCTCTCTCTCCCTCTCTCTCTCTCAGGCCAGTGGTCTTCATTCAGTAGAACCAGGTCTGGTGGTGTGTTAACTCCTCACCATGACTAAGTTGTCCCCTCTGGGAATCAATTCATTAGGCCTGAGTGGTGCTTAGGTCGGAGAACCTCTAAACATTTCCCTTTCTTCTTTTGACTATGATAGAGAACTGCCATGATACACTCATTCATCATTACCATTGATGCATTTCATAACAAAACTCAATCACAAAAGCAAAGTAGTACTACAGTATATTGCAAAAAATCAAGGTTGCTCAAATCTGGGCACCATGTCCAACTCTGACAACCCCTTTAGGAGAGCCTATGCAGAAATCCAACTTGGCTAGTTATCCTGAGAACATGAGATTCGGCTGATGCTAGGCTAGCCACCCGGCTGCCTTACTAACCCTAACCAGGCACAGCCCAGTGTGCTAGCTATGTGCTACCCTGGGTCCATCACAAACTGAGGGCTGGCGAAACCCAAGACAAAAATCAATGCTGTTTACAGAGCGATGTGTAGCAACATCAAACAGACCCAGTCAGCGCATCGTATTTCAGAGCACCTATTTCAGGGCACCAAATGTAATGGGACAATTGGCTTGACAGGTGTTTCTGGTAAGTCAGGTGTGTTCCGTCAGGAATAATAGAGCTGTCAATGTCTAGTATTGATTCTAGGCTTTGCATTTGCCTAGTCTGCTATTGGTGTCTGTCAACATGAAGAAAACAGCCAAAACTTTAGACTTCCAATCAACAGTTTGGAATTAATATTAAAAGAAAAAAAAAAAATATATATATATATATATATATATATATAATATATAAAAGAAAATAAAGCACTGGTGACCAGTGTGGTAAAGGCAGACTTCTACAGTGGATGACCGAAGAATGCTCTAAAAAGCCTGCAGAGGTCTGTTAAAAGGTCTTGTGAACAGATAAGATGAATATTGTAATAATGTACCAGAGTGATTGCAAGTAGAAAGTTTGGAGGAAAAAAAGATCTACCCAAGATTTACAGCATACCACCTCATCTGTGAAACATGGAGGGGGGGGTGTTAATGTTGGGGCATGTATAGCTGCCAGTAGAACTGGCTAACTTGTCTTAATTTATAATGTAACTGCTGACAGCAGCAGCAGAATGTATTCTGAAGTGTACAGTATGTATGAGTATCTTGTCTGCTCAACCACAAGCAAATGCCTCCAAATTCATTGGATGGTGCTTCATCATACAGTAAGACAATGACCCACCAACCAATGCCATAGCAACTAGGATGTTTTTCAGGGCCAAAAAGTGTAAAGTTCTTGATTGGCCTTGACTAACACTAAATCTAAATTAACATGCATTTAACTTCCTGATGATAAGATTTTCAGCAACAATACCTCAAAACAAACAACAACTGAAGATGGCTGCAGTACAGGCCTGGTGCATCACCAGAGAAGACACCCAGCGTCTGGCTGGGTCAACTGGTCGCAAACTTCAGGCAGTTATTGCATGCAAAGGATTGTCAACCAAATACTAAACATGAGTACTTAATTTGGACATTTGATGAATCTGTCCCAACACTTTTGGGTACCCTGAAACATGAGGATTATGCATAAAACGTGTTATTAAATTGTAATTTCTGAATGGTGAAACCACTATGTACACAAATATCATCACATAAAAGCTGAGTATATATATATATATATATATATATATATATATATATATATATATATATATATACTGTATTTCATTACAAAGATGGTATTCCCCAGAAATGTGGCGAATGGTTCCACCACCTGTACCATACATTTACACTGACACTTGTTTTCTTTCTTTGACTGTGTGAAAATGACTGCGGCTGTTTCTTAAAATAAAAATGTCTTTCATTCCGCTCACTGCCCTTTAAATAGCCTTTTATTTATTTATTTTTTTACAGCTTTTTAAGCCTCTGCCTCTGTGTTTGTCAACAAGACAGAACTTGTGACGTGGTAGGATCTTTCATACAGTAGTTTGCCTGTATTATATTTGTTTGATCTGCTCAGTATGGTGAACAGAATATTGACTGTTTGTTTGTTTTGGGTGGGGGAGGTCGGGGCTGGTTGGGACACCATCCTTGCTAGAGGGAGAGTTCACATGAAGTACATTTTCCCTGTCACGCACCCTCTTGTTTCATCTGACTTTCACTTTTTTCTCCTTTGTAGTCAGTTATTCCCATAAGGTAACTTAGTAACATGATCCTTTCACTCATTCACCAACTCATGCATACATACACACACTTTCTTACTCACCTGGAGAAAGCATTATGGCTAGACAATGAAACAGTTGGTAGCAGACTATAACATGTGATTATGTTACAAGCATGTATGAGCCTTTATAATGTCTTATTTTCATAATTATATTGTGTTATGTTTCTCTAATTTGTAATTCTTTGGTAGACAAAAAATGGCTGATAATAACCAAGGTCAAACCTATTGAAAGGCCATGAAATAATGTTCTGTGTGGCTATGGCTACTGGCTAATCCATGTAATGCAGGTTTCTATGTCTTTCCGGCCCAGCAGGACTCCTGTACTCTGACACTATTCACTATTCTGACATTATTCAGTAGAATACACATTAATTGATAATTCAGGGAAGCTATCGAAAAGCCTATGACCCACGTATGTGTCAGATATATGGGATAACCGTATTTCAGGCCTCAGCCGTATGCACTTTGGCTCTTTCTCCTTTTAGACTGCGAGTCTAGAAAGTTGAACTGATTAGGCCGTAACACATACTGTACACATAAATGATTACGTGTGTTGCCACATACTGTACACATAAATGATTACGTGTGTTGCAGGTAGATGTCCTAGCTATACTCAATACTATTTGGGTTAGCCTCAGTCCTGCAATTGCTTTAGCCTATAGCTGATATCTGCTCCATATTCTACAGGTTCAATCCATCGATATACAGTATACTGTAATAGAGTAATAGATGCACACACACACTCAAATCCGTGTAAACAAATCCGCCTGGCAGGGGATCGAACTCTTGAACGTCCCTCACACACACACACACACACACACACACGCACACACACACACAATCTCTACACCACACCCAGTAGTGAGTAAGTGAGTCTCTCTGTAGAAAACCCTGCAGTCTGCCCTGTTCTGTGTTGCTGATGATCAGTGAAAGGACTCTATTCTTCCCAGCTTTGTTTGGGCTCTCCCTCCTCTCTCTCAGGGGGGTGTGGGGGGGGGGTTGTCTTGTAGGGTGTGGTCAGGTCAGGTGTCAGTCAGACAGGCAGGGGGGCGTGGTGAGGGATGGGCATCCCTTGAGGGTCAGGGGTGTGTCTTCTCCAAATGATATGAATGGATGAATGGAGGGAAGGTAGTGATTTGGGTCAATGTTAACACTCCTTTGCTTTGCTAACCAAAGTACATGCACTGGGAACACACACCCACACACACACACACACCCACACACACCCACACACAAACTGAAACAGAAACTCACTAACAAGATGAAACGACCAATCAGGAAGGAGAACTTGTTGCCTGATGATCACAACAAGAACATGTTGTGTGCTTTTTGTGGTTTCCAAGCTTAAATCATGTCTCTACAGACAGACAGTATTCACAGCTGCACGCATGGCCTTAGTCTCTTTGAAGGTGAGAGAGGCCATTTCTATTATATATAGAGAGAGGGAGGGGAGAGAGAGGGGGGGGGGGGAGGGAGAGGGAGAGGGAGAGGGAGAGGGAGAGGGAGAGGGAGAGGGAGAGGGAGAGAGAGAGAGAGAGAGAGATGCAGTCTCATGAGAATCTGCTTGAAAACCAATTTAGTCTAGACAGGGAGATGGACTTTTTATAGCGCATTTCACAGATAATTTCCCAAACCTCTTCACAACTTTTTAATTTTGATTGGAGTCAGAGGCTGGCTTGTGAGAAGTCACACAGATCATCATCATGTTGATTAACCCAAAATGTATCAACTGCAATGGATGAATAAGTGTAATACAGATACATTAAAACATCTATCTAAATCTATGGATCTATCTAAATGCATTTACATGTGTAAAATAATACAATATGCAGAAAAAAACACTTGGCTGATGTAGGAATGGTTTGACAAAATGAAAGAACATGTTTGTGAATGTCTGTCAACAAAATGTCTGTGATTTAATATGTTATCCTTAAGCAACACAGATTAATCATTCTAGTAGATACGATAGACCTGAGTGTCGGCAAAACCTTGATATCGCCTTATTGATGCCAGTGACTTCGATCCAATAATATAGTGGCATGAAGTCAGCCCCACACCAATTCGCATGCACTTTACAGAGCCACTGCGCTGTGCACACCAACCCCTGCACTCTTCAAGACAGACCGCCGAAATACCGGCTCATGCACCATGCATACAGTTCTCCCTCACACATCGAAATTGTACGTGCTCTCATACAATTCCCTTATACATACACACAGTTCGATCACCACCACGTAATAGCCACAAAACAAGTCCGAATTCACAAGGAGTAGCCTACCGTCTAAGCCGACAAATGTTGTATTCATGTGTGATGTGTATCCGTCTCCAGCGCTGTCATTACTGCAATGAGGCCAAGGAAAGCCTGACACATCTGTCAGATCTCATTTGCAACCAACCCCCAAACCAAGTCAAAGCTCAGCTGAACCAAAACGCTCAGCTCATAGACAGTCTTTAGTGGTTCATTGCAAACTACAACTTTATATTTGATTATGGGCAGCCAGCCACTGGCTCGAGATTTCCACCGACTGGCCCTTTCATCGGGCCCGCTGATCGTTGCCAATGGCAACTTCCGACACCACACAGCGTGGACCGCTCAGAACAGAGGCCAACCCGAGTTCTCGTGCCAGCACCTGCACCATCGCCCTTGCCCCTCGCAGTATGTGTATGCGTTTTGCCATACGTGCGCAAAAACAGTCTCTCCCCCATCTGCCGCCCTCGCAACAGCCAAACAGGCCTGCCTGACGATGTTCTAAACATGGGGAAACAGCCCAACCGCTGTCACAACCTGACATATAAACACAACAAACAAGCACAATGCTAAATACCCCACGTCCATTCCACTCCGACCGCCGCCCCGCTTACCTCCGATGGTGGGCTGTCTTGTCTTTTTTCCCCTTCGGCCTTCTCTTTCGGGCCTGGATGGCCATCACTGTAGAGAGATTAGATTTATGCAGAGGCATGACCGACGTCCGAGCACGGAATGGGGGATAAATAGAGGGACAGAGAAAGAACAACACATCAGTCTCGAGCTGTGGCTGGCAGGTCTGAGCATCGTTTACCAAAAAGGTCAGAAACCCTACACGCGTGTTATTTCATCAACCTCTAACCACATCCAAGAAAAGCTAGCTTGTAAGCGAAATATTTGCAATTCAAAATATATTTCTGTACCTTTCCTGGAGCTCATGATGTTTTCCTCCTTCCCCTCAGCAGCAGCGGCAGCTCGGCAGCAGCAGCCGGGTTCTCTCGTTCTCCAGGCTTCTCTCCGGAGATCGCGCACTCCCTCTGTCGTTAGGAGGAAGAGGCGCGCTCAGGCGCTGAAGCCATCCATGGCCGCGCGCAACTGTCATTGATTGTCTGACTCCCGTGCATAGTGACACATATTGGTTACCTTGAAGGTGTGCGCCAAAACAGCGCGCCCTATCTCACTCCTAAATCACATGGATTCCCACTGCCTCTACCTCCCCGACAATCACTTTAACTGAAAGCAAAGCTAGGCTTATTATTTTTGGAAAGACTAGGCTGTAAACCTATATGTTCTAGCCCCATCCATGATATGGGCATGTAAAGTGCCCCTACAATAGCATAATCATTTGTTTAATAAGATAGCCTGTAAGCCTATGTTTAATTATTTGAGAATCTCAGTTTCTATATGTCAAGAGATTCGAGATATAGCCTAGGTGTACCGTGAGGAAACCTAGGCTGAGCTTCTCACAATTGGGTCCAACACCACTATATGCCAATAATAGTCTATCCTAATCATCTGGTGACATAACTTGATGGTGTCATTGTCAATACAATTGTAATCCATGAAATCACCAGGCCTATGGCACTAAGAATGGGTATTCCAACACGAATTATGCTTTTGCTTTGCCTACAAAAAAGAGAGGCTCGCCGCTTCTGTACTACCTGAAACAGCGACGTTCAAGGCAGAGTGGAAAAAGACGTGACTGTTGTGTAAGTGATCTTCTCAAAATCCCAAATGTAGTGTCTTTCAATATTGTACCTATAGGGCCCTGCCTACCACTGAAACCCTGAAACTATTAACTAATTGCAAAAACAAACTAGAAAAGGAAGTTTCAGTAGAAAGTTGGTGTGCTTGCTTAGCTGGCTAAAAATATTCGAATTATTGGTAGTGGAGAAAGTTTAGTGACAGTTTCGTGAAAGTTTAGTTCTATCTCTGAGATATCTTCAAGTAAGGTAAATAAGCTTTTGGTGACCATTGAAACCCATGTTGAGTTGTACAATATGAACAGAATTAAAATTATTACTTCAGCAAGTTATACCTAACTAACCCAACAGTAAATACCATTACTATACTTAAATTGTTGAAGAAAGAGAAAGTGAGAGATCTGCAGGTGAAATGGGGGCGCTGTTTTTCCTTTTGCAGTGATGCACACTACCTTAGAGAGAAACCTTTGAGATATCTTCAAGTAATAACAATGAAATGTATCTTAGTAGTAGGGTCAGTCAGTACACATTTTAAAGTTGGATTGAGTTGTCAAGCTTAAAATAGGAGATGCATTTTAAAATGTTTCATAGGAACCCAATGGAACCCATGTTAATTCATGCAACTTAAAAAGGCTTAACGTTTAAAAAGTCTAAATCGTATCACCACTCTGAATGGAAGTTATTTAAGTAAAGTCTGGCTACACATTCTAAAGCTGAATTGAGGTGTCAAGCTTAAAATATGAAAAAGTGGATATATTTTCTAAATGTCTCCATGCATCGACATAGGAATTAATAGGATTTCAGGCAAATTCAAATACAGCTCAAAAAGTATAAATGGTATGAAAAACGCTTTTCAAGCAACTCAACCTACACAAGTCTGGGCATTTAAAAGTTTATTTGAAGTTAATAGGTTAAGCAGTTTAGGCTGTGTACGTAGCGGTATGAATTTAGTATAAAGAGTTGAACACAAGCAACACAAGTTAGACATCTCTGCACATTGTAAATTTGTATTTGTGTAAATACCTTAAACGCTGTAGGGAGATAACAGGCATAATAATAATCATAAGAAGAAGTAGAAAATGAAGTTTCTGAATAAACTTTGTGGGCTTGCAAAGTTTTATTTTGATTAAATCAACTGTGAAATAAGAAAAGACAAGAAATACATTAGATTGTATGCTGTCTGTCTGCTATCCTGGCGGTCGTCGACCAGCCGACTGCGTGGTGGTCACTCTGGCTTCACGGCTGGAGCCGCTCCTAAGGGATGGACACACACACATACAGTATACTAGCTATCAAGGCTGCTGTAGTATCACTTCCTCTGCTCATGATAGATTGATATTAAACTATTTTATAATTCCTTTTCCCATATCAGGATTTAGTTCCTCCCATTGTTTAGGACTGAGTTGTGGCTATAAACATATGTTGTTTATTTGGTTGGCTTCTGCTGGGTCATGGGTAATAAACATGTGTCCACTATAATAACATTCCATGTAGATTGTACTATGTGAACATATATATAGAGTCAATAATAGGAAAGAAGCACTACATGTTCAAAAAATCAGTGCTTTATTTATAAAACAATTACAACCAGTCTGTATTTTACAAAATGATTACAAATATACAGCACAATTTCAATAATAGGAATATTTGCACAAAAAAGTGAAAAGTTCAGAGGGAGTATTGACGTGAGTAAACCTAAATGATCTGAGCATTGGAAGCAATGTTGTTCATGCCACTAGTGGTTTGTCTCCGTCAATATCTTTGAATTATTATTTGTCACAAACACTAAACCAGCACTTCAGACATGCTTAAGACCAGTCATTAAGTTTAGAGAGAATTTTCATGGATGGTCAGTCATTGCAACCACAGCTCTGTCTGTGAAATTAAGAGCGGTTACATTTGCTGACGCAAGCCCACTAATAAGTGAAAGTAAAATAAGTAATTGAAATATCAATGTTTGCTTCGCACACTAGTGAGTGTTTGAAAGGGGAGGGCCTGAATTTGACGTGACGGTTTCCGGAATGAAGGCCACACGTGTTGAGGAAAGCTGGCGTACTTTATCTTACGCACTATTCTGAACCTCCAGAGAAGCAGGTAGCTAGCTAAATCAGCTTTTAAATAGAAACAGTTTGGTCTTTGGCTTGCATTCATATAACTATAAACAGCTATTTCCTGTGTATTGCATATGTGTGCACTGTATGATTTAGCGTCAATGCCAGATCGCTAGGCTATGTGAGCTAGCTAGCTAGCTTTCTCTTCATGTGATCAGCAACATTTAGGTAGCTATGTATTGATAAAAGTTGCCAATAGCTTACTGTATCAGCTGAAACTTTGTTGCAATTCGCCAGTTGGTGGCTGCAATGTTACTTACAACAAGCTTCAGTAAGATGATTAATGCAAACAAGCTTACAAATATCTGTGGTCTGAGATATTTCCCGTGCCTGTAATCAACCAGTGTTGAATATGCTGCATGCAACATATCTGCGATGTGTGTTGGAGAATTAGGAATAAGACACATCCTTATCAATTGCTAATTTATTATTTAATGTTATTATTTATTCAGTAATAGGTTTAGCCCTCTGCCATTTTGGCCTCCTAAAAGTGCCTTGTTTTACACCCTAGAGCCATCAGAAATTATTTTGGTGCTGCTGTGAAGAACCACTTGCCCCACAACCCAAGGACAGACGTCCAAGTAACCTGCATCTCCCAGTTACACAGCTTTCCTCCCCTTCTCCCCTTCCACGAGCTGTAAGTCAGTCAAGTGTTGATGTGTGTTAATTATTTTCACATGTTTACTATGTAGAGAAAAGTGGTTTGATTCACTCAGCTTGTCCTTGTCCCTCAGCTTGGTCCCCATGGCGGATTCAGAGCCCATGCAGGCCTCTGCACCTGTGGGAGAGAAGAGGGCATGCCCAGAGGAGGAGGTGGACCACACCACCAAGAGACCCAGAGTTCAGAAAGATGAGAATAATGGAGGGCACTCTCACAAGTTGGTTCTGGATGAGGGAGAAGAGCCTGAGGGGTGTGAGGAAGAGGATGGGGAAGGTGAACGAGAGACCTTTGCAGACATGATGAAGCACGGCCTCACAGAGATGGATGTGGGAATTCTGAAGTTTGTCAGTGAACATAAAGGGTTCTCTGGCATCTTAAAGGAGAGGTCAGTCCTGACTCGTCTTCTGTGAGCTAACTTAAAGCGTTATTGTTTGCTTGTGTCTGTTTGGTTGTAGTTAGGCTACATCACATTGTGCTCTGTGTTTAGATATTCTGACTTTGTGGTACACGAGATCAACAAAGAAGGCAAGACACTGCGATTAGATGACCTCTCCGTTCCTGTGGAGGTTGAGGTGAGATGGGGACACAGCAGTTTGTCTCAGCATTGCATAATACGACTGACTGATATAGCCCTGCTTTTTTCAGATTTATCTAGTTTATACATTGAATTTTTTTCTCTCACTCGGCTCAATAGAACATACATTTAACAAACTTTTATTGGGCCCTCTTCTTGTAGGAGGCGGTCCCAGAACCCCAGCCAGAGGAGTCCCCGGTGCTGACAGATGAGCAGAAAAAGGAGTTGCAGGAGCTGCAGCTCTACAAGAACAAAGAGGGCGATGTGTCCATAGAGGTCTGTCCACTATGTCCCCATACTCTGGGGGCACATAGATGCTGAAGGGGATGCCTGACCATTGTCAGCTTTGCATGCCTCTATATTTAAGACAACTAGACTAACTGAGACATCTAAAGACTGAGAAGTGACTTTCTGTTTTTGGATGCACACAGGTGATGGACGACACAAAAGAGAAGCGGACCCTGGTCCACAGAGCCATCAAGACCATGTACCCTGGTCTGGAGACAAAGACAGAGGACCGGGAGGGGCACAAGTTTATCGTGGCCTACCATGCAGCTGGGAAGAAAGCCTTGGCAGGTACAGCAAAGGAGAGAGAATGGAAGATGGGGTCTTTCTTTCAGGAAGAGTTTCTCTTAATGAAATGTGATGATCTGTGACGATTTGAATAACACTTTAGGGACTGTAGTGTTTTTTTAAGGGATAGATCAGCTTTGAAAATATTATTAAGTTCTATCCGATAGTATTGCTTGCATTTCAGAGGACCTAAGTACTTTGTTTGTTTTATTCAGTTATTACAGAAATATTCTATCTACTAGGTACTTTTTATATAGTGACTGATTTATTTCATCAGTCCCGGTGTCTACATGTATGTCAGTTTCTGGAACTATCTTTATGAGGTTTGATGTATTTCAGTGTTGTAGGAAAATCATCCAATCTATTATATGCTGCAGTTCATATTTTGTAAAAGCCAACCTTATTGCCAGTGTATGGCAGCCAAGAACTCTATTATACCAATTAAAAGTTATAGGATGTAATATGTTAACTACAATGTATGTTAAAAAGGTCTGGACAATATCTGGCAAAGTGTCTCCCTAGTTGGATATACTCAGTCCTGAGATTTCTGTTATTGCGTAGTTGGAAAAGGGTTTTGTTGCATGTCCCTTTATTGTTCAGCTTGGCCTTATGTTGTCTCATTGCATGTGGTTCTGTTGGGGTCAGGTGGAGGGTTATGGGGTATTTAGGCTGCATGCACAGATGCATGTGCAGAGCCAACACACCTGCATGATGCTGGCTAAAGATCCAAACCAGACTCAACTTCATGTCTTTGGGTTGTTAACCCACCAAATCTGGGTCTCAACCTTTCTGTAAAGCACCTCGACCACCAGACAGAAGACAAAATGTGTGTGTGAAAATGTATGAGTGAGTGAGTGTGTGTGTGTATGTGCGAATTTTTTTTTAATGGTACCATCTGATATGATATGGTATGCACAGAGGTGGAGGAATTGGCACAATCAAATCACCATTGATGGATCACCATATCTTGACCTATACTGGTGTACTTTTGTCTCAGTGTGTTTGCTAGTTTCTGTTCAAACCTGAAACAAACCCTGTACCGCTCAAAGCGGTGAAGATGGCATTTGCATGAAAAGCTCCTTTATGCTATGAATTTGGCACATTTAAAGAGCTTAGTACTGCTCTGTCATGCCAATGTCACAGTCCAGCTGCACAGAAAAGTTTGGACACAACACTCCACCCCACCTTCCCCCTGCATGCTGACACCACACCCCTGACAGTCATTTAGTAACATTCTTTTATCCTCCTTTTGCTCTTCTCTGGGTGGACAGAGGTCAGAACAGCAGCAGGTAAGAATTTCTCGTCCACTCTGCTCAGAGAAAGATGCGCAAGAGAGTTTAAGGTTACCGGATATGGTGAACTGATTTTGAGACTATTCTGTGAGTTTTATTGTTGGTGTTTTCACAGCTCACCAAGTTGCAGGTTGTTGTCTGACGTGGCATCATCAGCCTTGAAGGATATGTCGATTCTGCAATTCAGAGGGTTAAAACTTGAGGTTGATCCTTGGAGTGCTTTATCATAGGGGTTTTGAACAACGTTGTCTACTTTTAGATTAAGAGTTAAGCAATAGTGCATCCATATTTCACTGCTGTCTTTAAGATCTTAAGGATGCCCCTTACATGGAAATAAATGCATTCCCCACAAATGAACAGAGCTGCCTCCACCAGAGACAGTTGAGGAGCCAAAGAGTAGTTTGGAATCCATGTCAAAGCCCTGTATTCTGATGAGGATTTATAAACAGGATTGGGCCTCAGGTGCATTATTGATACTCTGCCTTTATCATCTAACTGTGTCCTTTTCTCTGTCTCCTCGGAAGCCCCCAGGAAGCACTCTTGGCCCAAAAGCCGCGGCAGCTTCTGCCACTTTGTCCTCTACAAGGAGAACAAGGATACCATGGATGCCATCAATGTGCTCTCCAAGTTCCTCAGGTCCGAGGGCTCTATGTCTTAACCTTTCAGACACTGTACAGAGCCTACATACTGGCAAGACTCTTAATTCTATTACTTTTGCGCTAACTTGTGTGTGTGTGCGTGACTGGTTTTCCCCAGGTTGAGGCCCAATGTATTCTCCTACATGGGGACCAAGGACAAGAGGGCCATCACTGTGCAGGAGATTGCAGTTCTTAAGTAAGTGTGTGACAGCCTATTACTATAAACAAATTAAGAAGCACTCAAGAATGCTGTGCTGAGGTTAAAGGGATAGTTCACTTTGACACCTTATAGTCAGATGGTTCCGTACCCTGAAAGTAGTCCATGGGCCAGGAGACACTGTAGAAAAAAAATCATGGTTCAGAATTGTTAAAAGGTGCAATATGTAGCTTTTTCCCCTTGAAAGTATCACTAAATAACCAAGCCGAATCATTACTTGCATTGGCAATATGTGGCAGTGCGTGCACCTGCCAAGACCCTGTGCTTCCTACAACTTTCTCATTGGCTACCTACTGCCTGAATTTCAAGCAAGTATTTGTCAGTGCTGGAAGCCAACATAAGCAACTGAAGCTTTGTGTGCAGAAACGTTTCAAAAACATGTATTATGATGATTTTTCCTAGTAAATGCCCTGTTTGACATTACAGCCATGTCTGAGTTTTGAGATTTGTTTGTAACTTCAGGTTTAGTGCAAGGAGTTTGTACTGTGTAAAGCCAATCATGCAACCAAGTGTACAGCCTTGCCGGGTTTGATTGTACAGCTGCTGGTAAAGCACTCATTTTATGTGAAATGTGAGTGTCTCCGCTGGCTGGTTCATTTCCATGTTCATGTTCCCATGAACATTTCCAAACTAAAAAAAAAACACATTTCAACCAGACAGAGAGCCTTTTGCTAATTTCAAGGTCATGTATCTTATATATGCTGGATAAAAATGTTATGAAAATAATTGACGGATTCATTGTTTTAGTTAGAAGTTGTTTGCGTTGAGCAAAGGGAGGAAGAGAGGAGTTCCTGAATTTTCATTGCAATTCCCATTGGGATTGAGTTCAACATTGCATGGCCAAATCAACTCAAAGATACTTTCTAACTTGGTTGGTAGTTAGTTTGAGGTGATTTGTCATTGTTGGTTCAGAAGGTCACACAACACCAACCCTCTGTTGAATGGTCCTTTGATCTGCCCCTCCAGGATCACAGCAGAGAGACTGTCTCACCTAAACAAGTGCCTCATGAACTTCAAACTGGGAAACTTCTGCTACAAGAAGCACCCTTTGAAACTGGGGGAGCTGCAGGGCAACCACTTTACTGTGGTCATCAGGTAAAGAATGAGATGCCTGCCAGAGATTTCTGCATTTCTACCGTCCCTAAGCACTGAACTGTCATATTATAGAATTCATACAAGCCATTCAAATCCAACTGATCTGATGTGTTGGTTGATATGTGGCCCATATTGTCTCTGTGTTTAGGAACATGACAGGTACAGAGGAGCAGGTCCAGCAGGGCATGAGCACCCTCAGAGACACAGGCTTCATCAACTACTATGGCATGCAGCGCTTTGGCACCACGGCAGTGCCCACATATGTGGTTGGCAGGTAAAAACATGAACCCTGAAGGCGAGAAGCATGGAACAGGTCAGATGACATGGGCATAGGGGAGGCAGCTGGAGAGATGATTGACTGATGTATCCCCATGTGTTTGGACCAGGGCCATCTTGCAAAACAATTGGACTGAGGTGATGGATTTGATTCTGAAGCCTCGCCCTGGAGGTAAACATTATCCACCCCCCCCCCCACCCCCCCTTCTTCAAAGGAACTTTCCCAAATAAATGGCAAGGGCAGTTCATGTGGTTAATATGATGCAGTATTCCTTAGTCAGGAATTGGTAAAAGGGCTGCGCTCGCGCCCCCCCTTAGCCTGGAGCTAGTCCGGTCCTACATAGAAACGAGAATTTACAAAAATGTCAGATCAGACATTATGGAGATTGATTTGAGCTTTTTATCTGCTTGCCCTCCAAAATAAGCCTCTTTACTTTGCCTTACTTGTGTGTCATGTGATGTGTGCCCTCTTGCTGCTACTGTCAGAGAAACTGCAACTCACTTGAATGGGAAAGATAGGAAGTGGAATTGCTTCCCTAAAAGGGCTGTGCTACCGATCGTATAACATCAGAGCAGGGGCGTGTGTTAATGCGTTTGTTTATAATCCTTCCTCTTTCACCCCTCCAGCGGAGAAGAGTTACCTGGTGAATTGCAGGGAGGAGTGGGCCCAGTCTCAGGACCCCGAGGCAGCCCTGAAAAAGCTGCCCGCAAAGCGCTGTGTGGAGGGACAGCTGCTGCGTGGCCTCTCCATGTATGGCAAGAAAAACGTCATCAACGCCTTCGGACTGGTGAGCTTGCTTTTGCTCTCCCTAACAGGCGTACACACACACACACACACACACTCTCATGCAGTGAACTCGCATGCACACATGCCGAACATCATCACCAGTCATACTATTGTGTCTGCAGTTTTTCCCATGAACTGTATTTGATTGAAACATTGTTCTTGTTTTGGCCCTCTCCACAGATTCCCCGTAACAACCGGTTGATGTATATCCACAGCTATCAGAGCTTTGTGTGGAACACCATGGTGAGCCAGAGAATAGAGGCCTTCGGCCTGAAGGCTGTGGAGGGGGATCTGGTGCTCAGGGGAGGTGTGTTTACATGTGTGTCTGATGGAGCATGTCATGCATTGTCAACACTTGCACACACTGAAGTTATCTACTGATTCATTGAATTAAGCTGGATGCCAACAACGTGCAAACCATGTCTTGTCTAGCACTTTAGACTGCCTGGTCTGAATTAAATAGCTTTTATAGTGGTCTGTATTTTTATTGATGTTTTGTGGGGGTTTAGACTAACTAATTTGGACATATATTCTCTAGGCACTGCATACGTGTTGTCTGCAGCAGAGGTGGAGAGCCACTCCATCCATGACATTGTGATGCCCCTGCCAGGGTTTGATGTCATCTACCCCACTCACCATGGTAAGTGGACCTGGTATTCCCTTTCAGGACAAAGTCCCCATACTACTGTCTTATTTGCATGCCCTCTGTTCAGATCTGTTGTCTAGATTTGTGTTTGAGATGTAATGGTTTGTTACATTTACATTTATGGCATTTAGCAGATGCCTTTATCTTTATCTTTTTATTTATTTAGCGACTTACTTAAACAAATGTATTTGTTGTAAGTGAATCATCTATCCATCAGTCATCATAAGATAAAGTAATCAATGCTCAGACCAGGGGCCATAGGCAGTCAAAATGCTAGAAGAAGGATTTTCTTTGTATTTTTTTTAATTTTATTAACAGGAGAGAAACTTGTACAGGGGGGTAGTGGGGGTGAAGAGGTCTTTATGAGGGACCATTAAGATGTAGCCTGAAGAGATGGGTCTTCAATCTACGGCGGAAGATTGATAGTGACTCTGCAGTCATGACAGCAGTGGGAAGCTCATTCTACCAGCGGGGCGTCAGGACAGTGAAAAGCCGTGACCGAATAGTGTGGCTGCTGCATCCACGTAGAGGCGGCGGTGCCTAGCGGCCAGCCGAGGTGGAAGAGCGGAGCGATCGGGCTGACCATTGCTTGCAAGTAGGGAGGGGCTGTTCCCTTTGCCGCCCGGTAGGCGAGCACCTGGGTCTTGAATCTGATGCGAGCTGCTATCGGGAGCCAGTGAAGGGTGCGGAGGAGTCGAGTGACATGGGAGAATTTTGGGAGATTGAACACTAGACGGGCAGCAGCATTCTGGATGAGCTGCAGAGGCCTGATGGTGGAGGCGAGGAGACCGGCCAGGAGTGCATTGCAGTAGTCAAGGCGAGAGATCACAAGTGTTTGGACCAAAAGTTGTGCTGCTTCTCTGGTGAGGAATGGACGTATCCTTCCGATGTTGTAGAGGAAGAATCTACAGGAGCGAGCTGTCGCTGTGATGTATGCCATACAGGATTGTCAAGGATCACCCCAAGGTTCTTGGCTGTATGGGAGGTCGTCACAGTAGAGTTCTCTACTGTGATGGAGAAGTCTTGGAGAGGGCAGGCTTTCCCTGGGAGGAAGAGCAGCTCAGTCTTGTTAAGGTTGAGCTTGAGGTGGTGGGCTGACATCCAAGCAGAAATGTCTGCAAGACACACAGAGACACGTGTTGATGTGACGTGTTTTGTGTTTGTGTCTGTTGGGGGGAAAAAAAAGTTTGTGTGTGTTGTCCTCATCTCTGGTAGTGGGGAAGGGCTACAGGGAGATGCTGTCTGCAGATGATCTGGACATTGACAACATGAGGCACAAGGTGCGGGACTACTCTCTGGCCGGGGCCTACCGCCGCATCCTCATCAGACCCAGTGACGTCAGCTGGTCAGTAACCTTCACTGCATTACCACAGAATCAATCAATACAGTCGTGTAACCATAGCTGCCCATAGAAGAGTTGTATTTCCTGATGTTTTGTTTTTCTTTTAGGGAGGTGATCAACTACGATGACCCCCGTATCTCCCTGGTCCACACTGATGTGGAGAAACTTGAGGATAAACCTGCACCTGTCTTCAACAAAGGTCTGTTCTAATGTATTGTTGGTACACAATACATGGCCCTTAAGGACTGGGCTTGCTTGAATACGTCCACTTGCAGAAAATAGCTCTTCTTGATAGCATTCTCTTTGGTAGTATTTCTCTCTTTGTATTTTTTATTTTTTTGTCTCACTGTCTCCCTCTTTCTCTCTTCTACACCCACCAGAGGGGAAGTACAGGGCCCTGAGAATGGAGTTCTCCCTACCTCCCTCCACCTATGCCACCATGGCCATCCGGGAGGTACTCAAGATGGACACCAGCATCAAGAATCAGACACAGCTCAACACTACCTGGCTCAACTGAGCATCATCATTACTATATACATTACATATACTAGGCTGCTTTTACAGGCTGCAGAGCAGTCTGCTTGATAGTGTGTTCTTACTGTATGTGAGTTACTGTATATTATGTGTGTGTGGGGTTCTTTGGGTTCTTTGCCAACCCAAAGGCCATTCCTTTCAAGGTGTCAGTGATGCGTGAAATAATCAGATCCACCCACAGAAAGAACAGCAACAACTCTGATATTATGTCGTTAGTACTCAATATTGAATTAATTTCTTTTTTTTTCTTCTTTTTTTTTTTTATCAGGAAGTTTTTAAATGTGTTTTAAAGCTTTCCTGTGCTGGAGAAATGTAGAGAGAGTTATAATTTTGGACTGACTAATGTGCTGAAAAAGCATGTAAAGGGGATGTGAGTTTCTCTATAACCCATGGTGCTATGTGGGACTTGTGGTGGGGAGATGCCATCTACATAAGGGTCCCATATAAGAGGAGTCACACCTTACTTCCCAGGGTATTGAAATGGATTTACTCTTGTTTGTTGTACAGAATTATTAACTATATGCTTTTTTTAACTGTAAATTGTGTTGTTTTGAAAGCGCTCTTGCAAAGAGAATTAAAATGTTGAGTGAAAAGAAACTGGTGGTGAGTGTTTCCAATTCTTACACAGTATTGTCATCTAATGTTTGAGACTGTTGTTGACAAGGCATGAAACATTCTCACTGAGACCTACAGTAATGGTCCAATGGATGTAATCATGATGAGTTTTAAAACCTTGGTTGCTCTTTGAGGTTAACTGTAAAGAAACCTATCACACCACCTTACTGCAGTGTTTTGCAGGCCTTTAAATTACAGCCCTATTTTCAAAGTGGAATTTATTTAGCAAGCTGTTAGTTGGGAGGGTCTTCAGTAATTAAACCAATGTTGCTAGCCAATGTTGGAGATCATGATGTTCTAGCACAATCATGCCTATGGGAATTCTTGAACATTGTCTCCCCCAAGTGGCAGTAAAGACGATGGTGTTTAGTACAGACATATCAGTGTGTGTTTATATTTTGGCCTCCAATCTGCTGTGGGACACTTGTGCCCTGCTGCTGGTCATAGTTTGTCACCATGCCAGATGCTGCAGAGCTGACCATCTGGCATGGTGGCTGATGCCAGCTGGCAGTATTTGCTGTCATCGCCTCTAAAAAAATGTGTTTGACTGTACCCAGGAACCATTCATTCACCATGGGATACTGACGACTCGTCCTCCATCCTTTGTGGTGTCACTTTTCTATCATCTATTATGTAAATGTGTCCTAACACATTAGAAACAAAGATTTCAAACATCTCTACAGGGTGTGTTGACAGTAGCCCTAGCCTACACATATGATGGGTACATTATGATTATAAGAAAAGCGACAGCAAAGCTGACAGTTCGGTGGAAGATGTTTTTTTTTAGCCCATAGGCTCCATTAGCGAACATCTCTGTGTAGTGCAGTTTGTAAAGATGATGACTGGCATCTTATCTTTGTAGAGTTGATGATACTGAGCACTAGTGCACGCTAGGCATGCCTTTTCCTGCCTCTGGAGACATCCATGTGAAGATCCGCCTGAGATAGGTTTGTTACTCTTGTTGATTCTGTCCCTCAACGTAATCATGCAGCAATGCGTCGACCATCTCCAATCTCCATGTCGGTAGCTCTGATCGCTGTTTCCGCTCTCACACACTAGGCTTTCCGGCTGAGAGGGCTGAGAGTAGTCGTTCCGTGAGAACATTCTTCAGTCTTCTTAGGCCACTCTTGATCAAATCTGTAGAGACAAAATTTCTACTACAGACCTTGATATGTTTCCTGATGTTTAACTTATTAGTCTTACATTCCAAATCCAAAGCTTTCTGAGATGTTAATCTTTCGGAAAGCAATGATAACTTACAGCCGTTGAATTGTACTTTCCTGACACTGTACATTGTGGAACAGAGCAATAGTCCCTTTTGGGGTTTTGTCTGAATGGTTGAATCTAAATGGTTTAAATCACATTTTCAACTTTCAACAAGATCCTTTAAATGTATTAACTTAAAGATACAAATGGAAAAAAGTAAAATAGACTAGAACAATTATTTATCTGACAAACATCTCAGTTAGATCTCCCCATATGCAATGGATGTAAACAACCAGGTATCCGATTTTTTGGGTGATGACGAAGAAGAAAGAAGAAAAAAAGAAAAAGGCGGAGCCTACGTTTTTAGTCACATGACACAACAAACATGTCTGCGTCCTGACCAACAAAACCTGTCAGGTCTCAAAAACGTACAAGCTCTGGCGCGATTCCTCCTGCACTGTGCAAAAAAGCATTATCGGTTCAATTTATTTTTTTGACGGTAGCTAGTCGGTTTTTATACGGTAGGTCAGCGCTGATGTTGTGCATCATATTGTGTGTTCACACTGAACGAGAGGTAACAAACGTGACGTATGCTGTACTTGAAATTTCCCTTGAATTTGCTTTCAAAGTTGGAACCTGATTAATTTTAGCCAATAAAGTAGGGTTGCTAGCTATCTAGTGCCTGTATCGAATACAGTTGTGCTGTTAACTGTTTCCATCATGTTTATTCCCAAGGGACACAATGTTATGCATGTGCATTTACCATAGGTTTATGCATGCTGCATCTTTCAGCAGGTTTTTGATCATCGATTATGCCTGACCTGCATGAATCCTGACTATTCTGATGCAAAGATCAATTGTTTTATTCTTGAAAGAGGTTATCTGCACTCTGTCAATGTGTTAATTTCTCTTGGCAGTGAGGTCTCGACATTGTTGAAAGATGGCATCGAGCACTGCACTGATATATGATGAGGAGATGACCCGCTACAAACTACTATGGGTTGAGTAAGTAGACCTACTGTGCCTTAATCTCTTGCATACTGATTCTTACATAATCATGCATAGCCCTCATTTCTTGGATGTCCCAAAGGTATTTCAATGTGCTCCTACTACCAAATAATCTCCCGTCTTTCCTCTTTGTGTAGTATGTGCGACCACACAAGAACCTTTTGTGTACAGTATTATGTGTGTGTTGTTTTTGTCCCCCACGATGAGGGCACTGTGGATCGGTTTTGTCAGTTTGTATGTTTGTATGTCACACACACGATATCTCAGGTACCACTGGGACAATCTTGCCATAGAGATCCAGCATTTACAAGACTACACTGATTGGCCGTGGGGGACAACATGTTTACTGTAGACTGATGTTTTACAATTGTTTTTAAATTTCCTTTCTTTAGCCCAGCATGTAAGATAGAAGTTCCTGAGCGTCTGACTGTAAGTCACACAGCTCTGCAGGAGTGTGGTCTGGCTGAGCGCTGTGTCTCTGTGCCAGTGCGCCAGGCTACTGAAGCAGAGATCCTACTGGCTCACAGGTCCGTCTGTCTCTTACTCTTTCGTTCTTTACCACACACACACACACACACACACACACACACACACACACACACACACACACACACACACACACACATAGGCATCCACTTAGCCCCTCTGCTATCCCTCCTACAGTGAGGAGTACCTGGAGGCTGTCAAGAAGACTCCTAACATGAGCCTGGAGGAGCTGATGACCTTCACCCAGCAGTATGGAGATGTCTACTTCCACCCGGTGAGATGGCACCATAGAAATCTATATAGATAGATGCAGATCTACTCTATGGTAAACTACAGCAGGCATAATAGATTAACAGACCCTGAATGGGACCATGGAAACACGAGCAGCATCATAGCAGGGCTCTGAGTGGCTACCTAGAGTGTGAAACCCTGTGTTGTCTGCTTGTGTTGTCAACTCTAGAACATCTACCACTGTGCCAAGCTGGCGATAGGGGCCACTCTCCAGCTGGTGGACAGTGTGATGACGGGGAAGGTGAGGAACGGCATGGCTCTAGTCAGGTGAGTGATAATCTCTATAGAGAAACATAATTAGAGACTGTATAATGAGTTTAGAGACTTTAGCTTACATATTTGCAACAAAACTCGATATTTTTTTAATGTTGATGACTTATGGACTCTTGTATCTGGCAATACCCCCAGACCCCCTGGACACCACAGTCAACGCAGTGCTGCCAATGGTTTCTGTGTGTTCAACAACGTGGCCATTGCTGCACACTATGCAAAGAAAAAATACAATGTCAAAAGGTGCGGAGAACGTAGATGCAGCACATTGTCAAAATGTTTCCTAACACAACCATACTGTATATTGACCAAACATTTTTTTTGTTGAGTGTTCATTAGAGTATCTTTGCTTTCCCTAGGGTGCTAATCGTGGACTGGGACGTCCATCACGGACAAGGGGTGCAGTACAGTTTTGAGGATGACCCAAGGTTAGAGTCTTTTACTCTGTACCCTACAGGGCCGTTGAACTATACTTTTGTCGTATCTGATTTCTACAGCCCTCTGACATCCCCACATAATTAACACTTCATTTCCCAGTGTGCTCTACTTCTCCTGGCACCGCTACGAGCATGGAGGCTTCTGGCCCAACCTCCGGGAGTCTGACTTTGACAGTGTGGGCAAGGAAAAGGGCGCTGGCTTCAACATCAACGTACCCTGGAACAAGGTTAGCTCCACCCACGACTCTACCCCATGCCTTCTCACAAGTGTTACGCCTACGGTTCTCATTTGACCTCTGACCCTGATCCAGGTGGGGATGGAGAACAGCGATTACCTGTCAGTCTTCTTCCATGTGCTCCTTCCTATCGCATATGAGGTGAGTCATCATCCTTCTTAAGCTCTCACAAAACACATATGATGTTAGATCTGTTTATATACTACACACTTATACATTTGAATGAATGCCTGTTGAATCATGCCTGTTTATTTACTATACACATTAACTATACTTCCATCTCAAATGAATGAATGCTCTGTGTTCTAGTTCAGTCCAGATTTGGTCTTGGTGTGTGCAGGCTTTGACTCAGCTATTGGAGACCCAGAGGTGAGCATTCGACCCGTCAGGAATATCCAGCTAGTGTATCATCTCCTGTAACGTGATTATTATTCTGATGTCTGTCTATTCTGTGTCCTAGGGTCACATGTGTGCCACCCCAGACATCTTTGCCCACCTGACCCACCTCCTGATGTCCTTAGCTGGGGGCAGGCTATGTGCAGTCCTGGAGGTGAGGGTCACTCCACTGGAAAATGACTCACATCAACCATAATTAAACAGGAACTATCTTCAGCTGCTGGTTCCTTCACACTTCACTTTTAAATCCTGTTTCTAGGGAGGGTACAACTTGATCTCGCTTGCCCAATCAGTGTGCCAGACAATCCAGACCTTGCTTGGAGATCCCGCTCCCCAACCATCAGAACTGGGCAGTCCCTGTCAGAGGTCAGCTTGTTGTGATTTAAAAAGTGTCATAATACTGATGTAGTGTGTTCAGTACAGCCCTGTAATGTATCTGCTTTTCTCTCTGTCCTATAGTGCTCTTGAATCCATTCAGTGTGTCAGATCAGCACACAAGCAGTACTGGGCCTGCCTCAAACACGCAAGTATGGCATTAACCAATTCACTGCATTGCTCTCAGAACTGATCTGCCTTGAGCTTATGGAACACCTAACACACATGGTAATCTTATCTTTCCTATCTCTGTCTCTGCTAGCTGCCCCACCTGTCTCTGAGCCTAGCACCAAAAGCTGCAAACTGGCAGAGAAGGAAGGAGGTGTCCAGGCTGAGAATGGTGAGGAGGAGGAGGAGGAGAAGAAGAAGGAGGAGGATACAGAGGAGGTGATATGGCAAGAGCCGCCGTCACGGCTGGCTCCCCCTATCCAGACTGCTGCAGTACTCCCTGCTGGTGTGGAGACCCCTGACCGATGTGAGCGTTTGACATCTCCACAGTCTCCTACTCCAGAGATACTAGAGAGACTGAGGTCTGTATCTCACCAACAGCCTCATGTATTCACCCACAGTCTTGTCCAGTACAGTTGTTCCTGTTTCATTGTTTGTGTTACTTTGATGATATGAATGAATGATCGAAATTGGTTTGGCTCAGAGGTTTTTGTCGAGGCTTTTGTAACTCTGCCTTTTCTATTTCATGAAAAGGTCCTTTGTCCAAGATTCTGAGGACAAGGAAGCACTCGCGTCCCTTTGCAGTGTCTCCTCCCTTCTTGACAAGATGGAGAAAAAAGAGGTGATGGCACTGTTTACAACTGTTGTTGTTGGTTTTGTGGAGTGTTTAATCTTACTGATTTGGAGTAGTTTGTTAAACATGCTATTAATCTGTGGTTGTTGCTTTCAATAACATGGCATTGTGATCCAACTTTCTGTCAGATTCGGAACGGCTTGGCACTGGTGCCTGATGTTTCCAAGGCGATAAAATGTGCTGTCCAGCATGCTGTGATGTCTCTCACCAATCGGTATTCCACATTTCTGACCATTGACCCCTACCCCTCATTTTGCAACATTGGAGCACATAACCCAATTTGGTGTGTGTTTGTTATTTGCAGGGTATTGCTGGTGTTTTTGGGGGATGGGGAGGTCCCGACGCACATCACAGAGGATGGGTGAGTGTTTGTGTATAGCACAGTCTTTCACATTGCCTTTTGCTTAGAGATTGTCACAGTGGTGTTTTTATAAACAGATCTCATAGCTTGTAAAATGCTGTTACCTTAGCATGCCTAAAAACAAACAAGCGCAAAAAAATACATACAGTGTGCATACTTGTGAAGAAAACCTTTATAAGCACCTCAACCTCTTTGTTTTAGGAAAACACTATTGGTGCAGATAACCGGTAAGGAGACAGAGGTTCTGAAATCCAAATACCATGTTCCTGTGTATCTTAAAAAGGTACAGTGTATGATCAGTAGTGGGACACAACAGAGTACTTCTACAACTACATCCAATGAAATGGCTCTTAGTGTGTGTGTGTGTGTGTGTGTGTGTGTGTGTGTGTGTGTGCTCGTGTGTGTGCTTGCACGCACTCCCCAACAGGGTTGCGGTGACGTAGCAGGGTTCATGCAGGCAGTGCTCTGCCTACTCCTGCCCCTAGCCTACGAGTATGACCCTGGGCTGGTCCTGCTGGTGCGGGGGCAGGGCAGCGGGGTCGGCAAGGCAGCCTGGGAACACCTTACCAGCCTGTTACAGGGGTTGGCACAGGGGCACACGCTGGTACTCATACAGGTCAGAGGGCTATTCACTTAGAGTGGGAATTAATTTAAATTGACATTGTGTATTACAGAAGTGATGGTGGTCCTCTAACTCGCCTTTCTTCTGCTCCAGGTGGCTGAGGAGGGGGCTCTAAAGGCCACAGCGGCCTCTCTCCTGGGGGACCCTGCCACCTCTCTGGGGCCCCTGGGAGCCCCTTTGCCCGGGGATGTGGAAGCCATGGAAAGACTGAGGCAGAGGCTGCAAACTGACTGGAGGCTACTGCAGACTGCAGGTGAAAACATGGCAGCCTCTTACCATAAAACTATTGAATAACTCAAATCAATAACAAAGATATAGCAAACTACATCATAATGACAAGTACTAAATGTGTCCTTCAACTTCTTGGATTGATGGTGTATTTTTGCCTCCTAAAAGCAACATCTGTGAAGGAAGCGCAGATCCAGGACAACTGAGCTGATCACCACACCTGTTGGATTTACTCCCAGGGGGAAAAAATGTCTCCTCATAATTTTTTGATACTGTTTTGATACTAATTTCTATTTCTAATCATGTGTCTCATTGAAAATGTCTGGATATGTCATTACAAACTGTGTATTTCAACAAAAAAGAAGTTAATTTGATAGTCTATGTTTGTGATTTCCAAAGTTAAGAGGAAGTGTCACCTGTATTGGGTTGACCAAATGCATACAGCATATGTTTTGTGAAATACTGAAAATACTAAATAAACGGATTATTAAACATGTTTATTGTTTATTATTCTTCTGTGGTAGTTTGAATGAAGACTAATAAGCTTGTCTGTCACAACAATTGTAGGCTTTGAACTGTGGTAGTGTGACACATTTATATGATTTTAGGGCAGGAGTTTGTGCACAGTATATCAATGGCAGGATCCCTAAATGGGGTCTTTAATGACGCACCATCAACCCTCGCTCTCCGGACAACATGCTTATCCTCCATCCAACCATTGACGGGCGCTGTGGGGTAGCCTATAAGTAGAATGAAGGCAATGCCATGTCTGTTAAATGAGTCATCCGGCCCCATTGATACCAAACAAACACACTTCTGTCTTTCTTATTGTTACCCCGCTGCCGGTGTGTTTCTTCCTTAAGAGCGCCACGTCTTTTTCCTGACAACGGATATTCCAGGTGTTCTTGATGAATCAAACGGATTGAGGTTTCACATAGAATATCTGCTCAAGCACATTCGCTCAAATATGTCCGCAAATCCGACTAGATCTGCAACCCCGCAATCGGGCAAGATAAAAAAGGACGAATCTTTCCTTGGGAAACTGGGAGGAACGCTCCGAAAGAAGAAGTCGAAAGAAGGTAATTTGTGAGTAACGAATAAATTGCGCAGGGTGTAACGTTTTAGATGATAACACTTGTTTACCCGTGTTCACTGCTGCAACTGTCCATGGTTCTGCAATAATGTCCGATCAATATTTTCTCATGCTAAGTCTAAAGGTTTGGCATGTGAATGCTTGAGTTGGCTAGAAATGAAAGGATAGTTGAGCATAATGTTGTTGAGTCAATAATTATTCCTCTTATTTATATTTAAAAAATTGTAAGGACTATTATTACTTCCACAATTACAGTAGGTTACTTTTTGGATGATACATGAATGTATCACTTTAGTATAGATGTTATTAAACTGTCAGCCAGTGAAAGGAAACAAAGCCACAAAGAAAAGTAGACTGGCATACCTCATGATGTGATAAACATAAATAGATAGGTCATCCATGCCAAGAATGCAAGGTTATTAAGATAAGGTATAAGAGGATTACTTTCCTTGTTTATTTTCTCTTTCAAAAGAAGCTTAAGTCTTTGCTATTTTAACTGTAGCTGTGCATTTTCACTTTTATTTGTTTACTAAGCTATTTTGACGCCCCTACCAGCACCACCAACCCCCTTCCCAATTCTCTGTCTGGTTCTAGTATGGACAGCTGCAAGGTTTGGCTTGTGTGTGTACCTGCCCCTGCATAGCCATGTGTTTGTCATTCTCTGTATAAGGACTTCAAACAGAAGGAGAATGGAGGCTGTGCTAATTGCTGTAGAACCCCAGTAAATTCCAGTCATCAACACTCTATACATCAAGGAAGTTTTGAGCACATTGTGGAGAGGTTAGAGAAGATTTCTTCAAGGCAGAGTGCTATGTGTTACTTTCCCTACAGCTTAAGAGTGCCCCAATGTGGTGAGAGTGAGTATTCTCCCATTGCAAGCCACTCTCAAGACGTCAAGAGTTGTCCAGAATATAGAAACAACACAAAAGGATCCAGAAAAATACATTTTCTGGGCTTGCAAAGTATTATTTTGGGAGTAGAAAAAGTTTAAAGATGGTTTGGAAGATGGGTCATTCCATGTCAAATCAACAGACAAAAGAGGATTTCGACACCCACAATCTCAGACTGTTCTGGAATGTTTTTTTGTAGTTAGAAACAGATAAGATAAGTATTTTTGCATCATCATTTTTATACATGTAGTTTCATCCCTGAGAAATAAGCTAATCAATTGTATCAAAATTTGCCATTTCATTTTGTGAGATTCATATAATATTCAATAGAATTTAAACCCCAAATCAGATTTGGACCAAAGGCCTACCTGATAATGATTAAGACATGAGGAATCCAAAACAATGGTCACAAGTCACCCATGAACCCTCCAAACCCCTCCTTTTTATCGGCCAGTATGGAATATCAGTTCTCTATAGCTGACAGGTAATATGAAGCTGTGGCTTGGAGTTTTGTTTCTTCATACTATGTTATGTATTTCTGGTTAATCTTGTAATCTTGAGGTTGCCCTGTCCAAAGGTATTAGTCATTGAAGTTGTGTGTCTAATGTCCCATTATACAGTGTGATAGTATCAGAGTATGTCCACTAGATTGTGATTAAAGTATTACTTTTTTGTAATTGTTCTTCGTGTTAATTCACAACTTTACCTTCAAATGATAATGATTATACATGTAGAGTGAAGAAATGAAGTAAGAATAGTTTATTTATGTCACTTTTTTAAATGGGCGACTATATATAAAAAGTGTTGTCATTTCTAAATGGTGAAACCATGTACACAAATACCCTCAAATAAAAGCTGAGAATCTCTGCTTTAACCTCATAGTAATTGTTTGATTTGTAGTATAGAGCCAAAAGAAGAAAACAACATGCTTCACTGTCCCATCACTTACACAGGGCACTATAGACAGATCGACGAAAGAGGGAATGTAGAGATGAGAGGGATGAATAGATCAATAAAACGAAGAGTTTCAGAAGTATGAGCTATACTGAGAAAGCAGTAGTGACTGGCAATAGGAAGAAAGAATGATGGCTGAGTAGTTGAATTAAAGTGAGATAGTAGGATGGATAAAGATGGTCAGAGGGTAGCCAGATAGATGAGAGAAGGTTATACAGTAGGATGGATGGATACATGAGAGAGGGGAAGTATGGATGGATATATCTTCCAAATGGCAGTTTTAATCAGTTAAAAAGCAGTTGTAGGAATATAGGCAACATGAGCTTGAAAGGTGTAAGAGTAGCGGTGCATCTTTTGGTTTCCTTAGACCTCTGTGTTAAAATGTGCAGTTTAAATAGTTTAACTTTTTAAGTATAATGAGTGAATATGTGAAATGTGAATACAAGTTTAAAAGTTAGATTGGTATGAATCACTTAAAAGTTGTAGGAGTACCAGTGAGAAAATTCGGAAGAATTGTAATAATAATAATAATAATAATAAGTAATAGGAAGAACAATAGTTGGACTTGCTGAAACAAGCCCACTAATTAGGCTACCTAGTAATGATTCCAAAGGCACTCAGGTAGCGGCAATGAGATTAAACTGAATGTGGTTTATGGTAGGTGGGGTGTGGTGGTTTCATCTGGTCACACCCAGATAAAACAAGTTACCACTAGCAGAATACATTTACTTCCTCTAGGTAATTTATGATTGTATGTATCTATGCTATATTTTCTTTTTTAAATGTTCATGCTTTCCTTGTGGAAACACCATCATCTTTTATGTAGGCTGGCTGGGTACCTGAAAAACACATTTTTGTGAGAGACTATGTTTTGTCCTTTACCGAGCGCTCCCCTCTTTGTTACCTTAACATTTTGGTCTACAAATACAGTATGCTCAGCAAGTGGAGTGTGAGGCCCTCAGATTTAGGGAAGCAAACACAGAGCACTCTGATGAGCAAGGCCAACAGAAAATTACAGTTCATATAGTTACAGTATTTCATATTTGTGACAAACTCAGATTCCAGCTGTGCTGGAATGTGCTGGACCTAGCTGTATACCACAGAGTCTGTTTATGTAGATAAACTTCTGTTGAGAGGAAGTTTTTTTTTTTTTTTTTTTTTTTCTTACCCTGAGTGTATATATTGTATGTATTGTCACTGTCAGTCACTGCCCTGGACATAAGAATGAAAATAGTTTTATGAAAGTGCAAGTCATTGCCTGAAATATACTTAAGGGAAGATTGCTTACTCACATCCTCCAGTATATCTTAGTTAGTGTGAAGAATACTGTACTCCCCAGAAAGTTAATTATAGTACACTTCTCTCCAGCAAGGAATTACTCAAGAGTAAGTTTGTCTCAAGTTTATAATGTTTTGTTTGTGATCTGAAAATGCTACTGTCTCTATTCTGTGAATAATCATTGTTGAAGAATAAAGAGCAGGTTGTGGTATGGCTCTGAATTCCTTCCACAGAAGAAGAAAGTCAGGAGGTCAGAAAATGAACTAATCTCGATACAGAAATATTATAAATGATTTTTAAATATGCAGCAAACAGATTTGCTATTGTATTGAATGATATCATGGTGGTATTATTCACTTAACATTTCATTAAAAGCAATCAAATAATCAAATAACAAAGTACTCTCTTTGCCTTGGACAACTCCAAACTAGATATTGTTTGTGGAGACAGGAGTCACCATCATTCTCCAATGTGTTATGAGGTGGGACCTGTAATGTATTACCACTAGTATCATTATGACCATCATGTTTCATGTCTAGTATCTGGTGAACTGAAACATCTACTGGGACACCTGAAATAATCTCTTGGGTGTGACTTAGTCATCTCTGTAGCTCTGCACGGTGAGTGTGTGAGTATTCTGTGTCAAGTTAGTAACTCGTACCAATAGCGTCATAAATAACCTAGACTAAATTTAAGCCGTCATCTGTCACCTTTCCTCTATGCAGTGTCATTATGTATATTTATCTTCCCCCTCATGTCACACTAAATCATGTCCCCCTAGGGGGCACGGGAACCTTGTTTTATAGTGAAAATCCTTGGAGAAATACAACGCCCCTGCTTCTCGGAGTGTGTATGTATGTAAATATTTGTGCCATAAATTGCAGACATATTTCCCTGGTCTTCTGGGCTACAGTCACAGTAAAATACCGTTGGTGTGCTGTTGTTTTTTTGTTTTGACTGCAGTCATTGCTTCAGCCTACTAATGATTTTGAGTGTTTCACATAATTCCTGCACCGAGGCTGGCAGAAGATTTATGTTGACTGCAAAGCCTGGGTTAGTATTGAATTAGTGTAATTATATTAAGAGGAATACATTTAGCGCATGATTGATTGTTCAATGCAGCAAAACAGATTAAGAGCTCAATACATGGCATTAAATACTGTAAGTTTACTGTTGTAAGTAAACCAAAAAGAGGAATGTCGCATTGTTCAGCATTAGACTGTTGTTCTCTATTACATAATAGTCTCTAGGGGGTATGTTGATGCTCCTTTTCATGCAATGCTCTCATAGCTGAATTGGCTATAGACAAACACAACATAGTACCTGTCAGTGTGCAGCAGTAGTCCCCATGTTCCCTGTCCTGTCATGTCCTGGGCTGCCCAGTGCTGTGTCCACTCCATGGAGTCCTAGGAGTAGGAAGTAGGTAGAAGGTTTATGTTGCTACTGTGTTGCTGCTGTGCCGGGCGGCCTTTCCTGTTCTGCAGACCGCCCCCCCCCCCCCCCCCCCCCCCCCCCTGTAACTGGACCGCAACCAGGCGCGGGGGGTTGTGACAGAAATAAATACGTGATGACGCCTCTGCCTAGCCCCACCGGCAGCAGGACCCTATACACACACTCCCACATACACATATACACACTCTCTCTACCTTCACTTGCTGCTTCTGTGTGCTGTATTTTGGGGAGATGGCGGGCCTGCTGTGTGGGACCAAGAGAAAGAAACAAGGTAGCACTGTTTTCATATGGTGGGATTGGGTTGGAAGGTGTCACCAGGTGGGCTTTGAGGAACTTCGATATATCAATGGGAAGCATGCCCTGTACCATGTAACTCTATATAACTATTTATATTTAGCACTAGGTTTTTCTACTCTTGTGTTGTGAGTAGTGAGAATTGCTGTGTTCCCTGTAGGAACTCATTAAACCACCATTCCGGGTTTAAGTGTTTTTACTGTTAATTATATATGACTTGTTACTGTACCATACCTTAATGTCAGTTGGCATGTTGGGAGTAATAGTAATACTTTGCCTGGATTCTTAAGTGATTTTCAGTAAGCTTCTATTCTACACTGTAAAACCTCAATCACAGTAGTGTTTCACTGTTGTGTACACTGTTGCAGTATTCCCATGACTTGGTAAAATGTTACCGCTATCTCTTGGCTCAGTAGCACAGCGGCATCCAGAGAGCCAGATGTATTGTACTGGAGAGAGGGAGGAAGTAGCACAATTATGATGTAACGCAGTGTAAGATATTGCTTAGCCGGTCTCCAAGGAGCCATGCCCTCGTCCCACCAGGCCATAGACACGCAAACCAGCTTTGAAGTGTAAACATTATGAGGTTTCCCCTTCCTGGACTAATTCCATCAGAGGGTGATGGAGGTGGATATCTCAGACAGAGACACAGCCTCAACACCCTACTAAGGCCTTTCTGATAAGCAAGGTGTTCACTTTCGAACCCATTAACATAGCCCATATTGTGAATGGGACATTATTTTATTCCTGCCCAAATTACTGTCATTAAATAAATTGCTGGTGTCCATTCAATGTAACCATCAATTGTCTTTTATACATTTTGTGTCTGTGTAGGCCTAACCCTTTGAAACCATTGATTGATTGACTATATTACTTACTGTATTTTCTTGTGATACAAATCTCACATGTAGACGTCGAAGACTTAGCAAATTTTATATTTATCAGATTATTAGACCTTCAGAAATAGTTATTATTATTGCGTTATTAATAACGATAACCAAGATCCTAGTTGTTTCCCCTATTTATTGGGTGGTGCCCTGTACTTGTCATTAAGAGAGAATTCCCTAATTAAATATAATAGACAGAATGACTTCATCAACAGTAGGACTGCAGTAATTATGAAGAAAATGCTGATCTGTGGTGTGATGCGAGCTGGACTGTAGCCCTCTGGCCATGGCTTGCATTTGAGCTCTACAAGAGGGCTTAATAAGATAGGAAATCTGTAGAGACTCCTCCCTGAGTCCAACATCCCCTTTCTGCATACTTTGAAGATGTGCAGTCTGCTGTAAGAAGATAAAAGGGATGTAGCCATTACGGTCAGAAGAAGCCCATGTAGCCACTAAACCCCAGGGAAATAGTCAATCTCTGAAGTGAGGGTGAATCAAAGCCCAGGAACCAATCTGGCCAGACTGTATCTTGTTGGGTTGTTTACATCCTTAAGTAATGGTCAATATACTGTTATGAGAGTGACAAGGGTGTACTGACTTTCTCTGATCCCTGATAGATAGTTCTTTGCAATGCTTCACATTTGCTTTGGTGGGACCAAGTGGGCTATATTTGATGTTGTTGATGAGGTGATGGTAAAACCACCCATAGAGAGAGAGAAGAGGAGGGCTAGGGAGTGATGGGTTAGTCTGCCTACAGGGGGAAGTGTGGCATCAGAGGCTTGGTTCTCTAGGCACTGTGATAAGCCTCCCTTAGACAGCTGGCCAGTGCACACACACACTGACTGGAGCACACTGGAGCCCACTGCTGCCACCATTAGTCAACTGTCCGGGTGTAGTCTCTCTCATTGAGGTTTGATGAGAGAAAATATGAATATCCTTTTCATTGACTGTATATGTGTATCTAATGGTGGCATTTGTGTTTTTTGTCTTCTCTCCAGTGAGCGACCTTCACGAGGAGGGGAAGAATGCCATCAATGCCCCCATGCTGCCCTCAGGGACAGACATCCACCCTGAGGACACCTTACTGGGTATATACTGTACACTATACTGTACTATATATAATATATACACTCATACACTAACTGTGCCTAGGGAGGCTAACCACAGCCCTCCTGATCCATAAACTCCAATGAATCCGTAATCCATATTGCATTGATTGCTGTAACTGAACAAGTTGTCTAAACCATTAGCCGTAACCAACCACTATCACAGTATGTGGAGATAGTCGATGGTCCTTTATTAGTCAGACTGCTGGTGCCTTTGATTGACTGTTGATGACACTTCTGACCTTTTGGTGACCTTTGCACTTGCTGGTGTCTTCTTCCAACTGGTGTGACTACTCGGTGACTGGGGGTTTACTTATGGATACACTGGTTACTGAAGTTGATAAAGCGGGACTTATGTGGGCTCTGTCAATTAACTGTCAATGTTAGTCCAACGTTTGACTTCTAGGGGAAGAGGAAGTGAAAGAGAAATGAACAAGGGTGGCAAGAGGACAACACCCTGTGTCTTCCAGTCATCATGTGAATCACTGTCTGTTCAGAGATGAGTGTGATGGAAAGAGTTGATGGGAGAGCAGGAGTGTGGTTGACTGTGTGTGTGGGGAGGGGGGATTGTGTAAAACTATCATCTTTGAGTGTGTAAGTCGATGAATGTAGGTGTACATGCATGTACTGTATGTATCAGTTGTCTCACTCTGGCTCTGCTGTCAAGTGACATTCTCATTGAAATGTCTTGTTTAGAGGAGAATGCTGAAAGGAACATGCTGGACCCAACGTCCAGATATAATGCTAAATTCAAAGACCTTCAGAGGGTAGGTGTCCCATCCACAGTCCTCAATATGTCTCCTTGTCTCATGTTATGTACAGAAGTAACTTTATTAAATGTTATTGTGTTCAGGTGCTGATTGACTGGATAAACAATGAGCTAGAGGAGGACAGGATCATTGTCAAAGACTTGGAGGAGGATTGTTACGATGGACAGGTTCTCCAGAAGTTATTCGGTAAGGAATAGATGTGTTGTGTGTGTGTGTGTGTGTGTGTGTGTGTGTGTGTGTGTGTGTGTGTGTGTGTGTGTGTGTGTGTGTGTGTGTGTGTGTGTGTGTGTGTGTGTGTGTGTGTGTGTATAACATCCTGGTGTAAGGTGAGCTCATCTGTCTCCCTCCCCTCTCCCGTTGGTAGAGAAGCTGTCAGGGCGGAAGCTGAACGTGGCTGAGGTGACCCAGTCTGAGATTGGTCAGAAACAGAAGCTTCAAACAGTACTGGAGGCTGTCAACGAGCTGCTGAGGCCTCACGGATGGTCCATAGAGTGGAGCGTTGACTGTGAGTCACTTACCATCACCTGTTTGTGTGTGTGTTTACCACATTTACCTTATTTCTTGTCTTGTGACCAGTTATTTCTGGATATCATGTGATGTGTTGAATGTTATGCATTCCCCTACCTTTGAAGTTAAACATTTACTCCAGGCTCTGTGCTACACTGCTTAAATAGTTGATGGTACTTGATTTTAGATGTTGACAGTGCCCTCTCCTGGTCTTTCTCTGCAACAGCTATCCATGCCAAGAATCTGGTGTCCATCGTGTACCTGCTGGTGGCCCTGGCCATGCACTTCCTGGCCCCCATCCGTCTGCCTGAGCATGTGTCTGTACAGGTGGTGGTGGTCAAGGTAAGCACTCCCAATAAACATGTACATTGACATCTCATATTACTCATTAAGCCTTGAGACTTAATTGAAATGATCATAGTGGTGTGTTTTGGTGATACTATTTAAGCATATTACATTTCTAAAAGAGTGACGTATTAGGTTCACACATTGACCTGTAATGATGGTTTTGTTTGGAACAGAAAAGGGAGGGCATACTGCAGACGTCTCATGTGACCAAGGAGCTGACAAGCACCACAGAGTAAGTGCTGTTTTATTCCTCTGATAATATGGCTAGTGGTCCTCCTCTATTTGGCCTGGGGGGCACATAGGTGGAAAGCTTTTGCCCCAAAGCTCCAGTCATGACACCCAAAAGAAGTACTTAATAAAGGGATTGTTATGGCTCTTTTTGGTTATTCTTTAATGAGAAACCAACCACATTCAGGCTCTCCAGGTCCCAGACATGTATTGAGGAGCATTGCCTTGCCCTTATTATGGTATGATGTAGTGATGTAGTACCCTCTAGTGAGAAAAAAGAAAAAGCAGTAAACAAGCTGTTGGTTGATGCGACTCCAGTGATATCCTGTGAGATCAGATTTAAAATCATTTCTGTTTTTTTCAGGATGATGATGGGTAGATTTGGTGAGTAAATGTTGTTGATGTTTTAATGTTGAAGTATGTAGTAAAGACATGGATGAAGTCTTTGGTCTTTGATGGATTTTTTTAATAAATATATATTTTTTCCTCTCAGAAAGGGATGCATTTGACACACTACTAGATCATGCCCCTGACAAGCTCAATGTTGTTAAAAAGGTTTGCAATACCATTTTTATTTGCGTAATTGGTAACACTTTACAATAAGGGTACATTAATTAACATGTATTATTAATGCAGTAGTTAACATGTATAAATAATTTAGTAATGCATTTACAAAACATAAAGCATTCTAATATATGTTTACTACACTATTATTAAAGACACTTATACTGTTGATAATACCATTTGTTAATATGAATAAATACATGTTGAGTTAAGAGAATATGGGAAATACATGTTGATTTAAGTACATTAAATGGTTTATTAGGATACGTGTTCATGGTTTTAAAGGGATCAAATAAATAAGGGATAAGAGGTTCCTTCATATTTACCTTAATTTATTTACCTCATCTTGCATAGAAAGCAGTCTGTTATCCTAGATTTGGATTAATTTACTCTGCACTTCAACACATTATTGTTAGCACACAGAGCTCTGGTTTACTTGACCTTTGGGCCCATGCCTTCACTATAATGCATCAAGTCCAGCGCAAATCCAGCACAGTGTATTGCTCTGTCATAACTATGTTATCCCTTGATTCAAGCATAGTATTAGCTGCATCATATTATGGGTATGCTACTCTTAGGGTAAAGTTTACTACCCTCATAAACAAGTAGTTGACTTTATATGCATGAACAAAGCTTTATTAATGCATTGTCATATTTACTACTGCATTAGTTCATGTTTATGAATGTATCCTTATTGTAAAGTGTTACCGCGTAGTTTACACTTTAATAAGAATGCCCACAGCTACTCTTATTGTGGATGTTTGTACTCTCTAAATGGTCTAAATAGTCTTGTTCATTTTCCATCTCTCTCCATCAGTCACTCATCACCTTTGTAAACAAACATCTGAACAAGCTCAACCTGGAGGTCACTGAGCTGGAGTCTCAGGTAAGACATCTAATTATGCTTCATTAACCAAGGATACCATGTGGGAATAATAATGTTGTTTCATTGTCTTATGGCCCATTTATGCTATAAACTACAGTCAAAAAGCAGCATTGATGCAATAACTGTACTTTGTTGGAATAAGAGATGTTTCATCCCATATTCCCATGTGTTTTCATGGTCTGTTATCCTCCTTGTGTCCAGTTTGCTGATGGTGTTTACTTGGTGCTTCTGATGGGACTGCTGGAGGACTACTTTGTCCCTTTGTACAACTTCTTCCTCACACCTGAGAACTTTGAACAGAAGGTACGTGGGACTTTATACAAATGGGAAAGATGCACTATTACTTGGCAAATCGCTTATGTTGATTCTGACCCCTCTGTTTCCACCCAGGTCCATAATGTGGCATTTTCCTTTGAGCTGATGCAGGATGGAGGCTTGAAGAAACCCAAAGCCAGGCCTGAAGGTACAGTACAGAGGAACAAAGAGGGCAGTTATCCAAGGGGGATATGGACTAGAAACATTCAGTAGGGATACTGAGGAGAGGCTTGCTGCTAGATATAACGTGCTCTGAAAAGTGAGATATTGGACACACAATGTTAAGTAAGACACATCCAGTCTAAGTCTAAATTATATAGACTTTGATGATGAAAATATCCATAAACGTTGATCTAATTGAAATTGAATGCACAATAGTACACACTTATGTTGCTTGAGTAACTGTAATGCCATAGTTGTCCAATGGGTGGAGACCTTGCCTCACTATACTGAGCCAGCCTGACAGTGACCCACCCACCAACCTTTATCAAATCCCTTGTGATAGTCTCACATGATGAATTATGAAGAGAAGAGTAGAACACATGTACATGTTTTTGTAATTTTGCCTTGCTTGAATGACCCTAATAAATACTGCAAGAGCTATTTGCCTATTGTTTGTTGTTCCTTCTTGTAGAACAGTCTTGTTAGTTTTTTTTTTTTTTTTTATTACTAATGACTTCTTTCCTTTGTCTTGGTTTGTTCCAGATGTCGTAAACTTGAATCTGAAGTCCACCCTGAGGGTCTTGTACAACCTGTTCACCAACTACAAAAACTCAGAGTGATGGACATCTGCCATACACATCTACAGTATGAGGAGGCTGCATTGTGTTTGGACTCACACAACACCATACAGAAGCCTACACACTGGATGAACACACTGTGACTATATTCATCGATGTCACATATAGGACTTAATAAGACCCAGGGGAACTGGCATAAAGAGAACTCTGAATGTCAGTATTTAATCTTCCCCCTGAATCTCAGTATTTATTTCCTCCTCTATGCTTACTGTAACCCCAACCTTTCCAACCTTATGCTCCATGTTTGGATATTCAGTCAACACTGGAATGTACTGGTTTGACCTGAAAAACATGGTTGTGTATTTTATGCAAGATGCCACGACTGCATAAAGGGATGCTCCACTCTAATTGCTTGGTATAGTTGTCTAGCACAGGTATTCAAAGTAGTATACCACCCCAGACAGTTTTTAGATTTAGATTATCTAAATTTCTGTCAGAATTTCTGTCCCCACATTAAAAAAATATCCATAACAACACTCAAACTCAACTCTGAAATACTTTACCAACGGTAATGTAAAATATGTCAGTTTGAGTTTCCAAATGAAATGTTGTGTTCTGTTTCAAACATACTCAATACATCAGACTTATATCATTACAAATGCGCAAGTAAACCTCTTACGCCGTCAACACTAATTGGTCCATTGGGTTGCCTTGGGCGCGCAATGCTATCAAAGTGAAACCAAAACTTGCCTTTTGGATTGGAACTTGTTACAATAAAATGTGGTACAAAAGTGGGTTTATAAATAACGTTTTAAAGAAGTAAAATGGACAAATTACACAGAACCAACACTGATGTAACATATCCTTGATTCGAGTGTTTGGAGTGTGTTTAATATGTCTTTACGGAATTAATGGGCTTCAATGGACAACATAGCTTATCAAAAGCTGCATCTAAAGATCTAAAGAAGCGAGATATGCACATAAAAACTACTTGAAATAGGTGACTGTATCAAATCCAAGTGCAAAACAACTATAAGATGCAAATAGAGTGGAACATTGCTTAAGAGGATATTGATGATCCACTGCTTGAATGTGTATGGACTTGAAAATGCTGAATATTGTATCAGAAAGCTTTGTATATTATTATTATTATTATTATTATTATTACTACTGATTAATATTATGACCTACTGTTGTATTATATCTATCTGTTTCAAAAGGTGAAATAATTTTCACCGTGCCCTTTCAGTATACTCTATCTATGTGGATTGGTTCAAGCCATATTTCTTAGCTGAAGCAGACCCTATTGCCTTCTCGCCTTAAGTGCCACGTTATTCTTCTACCTGAGAGAACCACAGAGCATCATTGTATTGACCTGCCCTTCAGACGATTCCCAGTAGAGCTCCCCCTGGACAGACAGAGAAGCACTCAGAAAGGTAACACCACTGTGAGAGACCACAGAGCTGTATGTACTGTACAGGAGCCTACTCATGCATTTCAGACCGAGGTTAAATTATTGAGAGGGACGAGTCAAAGGATCCGTCTGGATCCGTAAGGAGATGTGCTTTAACAAAACAGCCTCATAGCCCTGCACCTCGTATATTGCCTGAACATCTTGCCTGTCTGTCTGTCGAGAAATAAATGTTTGAACTCACATATGGTGAATGTGTTATTTCATTGCACTTCACACTGAGGGTAGGGTAGTGCTTCATTGTTAGTCTGCACAGTGATCACACAATAGTGGCTTACTGTAGCTTCTATGGTTTAGGTTAAGCCAAAGGAATTATGGGTTTATTTTAGGACTTTATTTTTCTTGTCTATTCCCTTGGTTACCATGGTTACTTCCCCTTTCCCAAATTGCCCTCTTCTCTGGGTGACGAAAAGTCTTGTGGTTGTTTTTTTCTTCTCCTTTGACGTAGAGACTGTGCCCATGCAGTATGTTCTCTCTCTGTTGATGATATGAGAGTGCTTAAGGCCAGACTGCAATAAATTGATACAGCTAGCCTCAAATGGAAATGTATAAGTGCCATGGGGCTATAAGGTGTCCATGTTTGTTTGGGCCTCTTGAGATGTTTGCTACAATGCATTTGCTCAAAGGGAAGTAACTATTAAGTGATGTGTCCTTAATTTTTTCTCATCCTGTTCTATGTAAACTATTTAGTCCCAACCATGAGGTGGCATACAACGATGAATGGCTGATCTCATCAGAAAACACTGTGAGTGAAATTAAACCACGGTGATGAAAAGAGGAAGTCCTCACTTCTTCATAGCCACTTCCTCTCGTCACCCCGTTTTTATCCTCCATTTGGTCCCTTTGTTGTTCATGTAGAACATAACAGTATATAGATTTTCAGTTCTATTTCTGAAAGTCTTTCATGATACATTTCCGGAGAACATCTTGTCAGATTGGGTGCATTTCTCTTTCTTGCTCTACGATTTTGATGGTTTCAGTGTTGACGTCAAGTCAGGAAGCAAAATCATTTCCCCCATTCTGTCTGTTTGCTGCTATACTGCACTGAAGGTAAGCTTATTCGATAAGACTTTTGTTACGACTCTGCTAAAAGTTTGTGTCAACCTCAGAGAGAGAGATGTCCAAAGATGAGTACACCATAACACACACAAAGATGCACAGCTGCAATGTAGTTTTGGGAACACAGTTTGACACAGTTGGTCACATTGCATTTGTCAGAATGCATTCTTCTTGGGTTTTTTTTTGTTTTGTTTTGTTAATTTGAGACCAATATACAAAAAGGTATCCAGACATACAATTCCATGCAGAGTTGTAGTGTGACTACATGAAGTTACTGGGATTATTGGGCTACGATTTGCTTAGATAAATGTTGTTTGCTTAGCCTAGGCAGGAATGAGCTCTCATAGAAGGAAATGGTCAAACCAAACATTAGAACTGCCTCAGTTTCCTTCATCAAAGGTTTACAGTAAAATGGCACTTAATGTTATTGAATCAACTTTGCTCTTGGTTTCAGGAGCTGTCATTTCAGGGGCTCAGAGAGGTGAATTTCTTGCTGAACAAAGGGGAGATGGAGGGTAGTTGCTTTGACATGCAGCAGGAGAAAGACCCTGTGGACCTTGGACTTTTCCAGGGTAAGTTTTCAACCAAGTGGCACAAAATGACACCTAACTTTTATCAAGGCACCTCATTTTACCCAAAGTAGATCATCTGTTTAAATAAAGTTTCCCCTCCAAAATGGTTGACAATCAGTGTTTTTTGCTTGGTGGCACAGGTGAGAAGAGAAAAATCATTCAGCCAACATCTGTAAAAGACCCCAAACTTGAAAAGCTGAAAAAGGTAAGACGACTGATCTCTCTTCAACAAGCTCCTAGTCAGCCCTAGCTTCCCCTGTGTCTTGTATGGGCTGAGGATAATGCTATACAGAAAATACATTACAAAGAGAGTCAGTGACTATATATGTATTCATCAGTGTATTACTGAATCACTCAGATCTCTTGCTGAGAGAGGTGGCAAGAGATTTTAATGACCATTTTCAAAGGAGATGATAGACAGATATAGATTCTATCTGGCCCTTCTCTGATCTATCTATCTATCTATCTATCTATCTATCTATCTATATCTATCAAATACGTAGACCTACGGTAGTCCTCTTGTCATTCCTCATCTATTGTCTGTTAATTAACATCTCAGTGACAAAAACAACAATTAGTCATCATAAATAATTCAAGCGAATCATAAGTGAAAATTGCAATAGTAAACTGAGTATGATGTGGTACCATCAACTCCGGTTTCTCTCAAATCAATGATCCATACGGGTCATTTTATAATGAAAGCTGCTCTTAACTAAATAGTGTAGGTATTAATAACTCACACTTGACACTCAGCCACTAACATTCCAAAAATGTCCCTATGGTGAACCCTGTGTCTGAAGGTCTTGGTTGAATGGATCAACAACTCTTTAAAGGAGGAGCACATCGTAGTGCAGAATCTAGAAGAGGACCTCTATGATGGACTAGTGCTCCATCACCTCCTGGGTGAGACACACACACACACACACACACACACACACACACACACACACACACACACACACACACACACACACACACACACACACACACACACACACACACACACTCTTCCATCATTGGTATTTATTAGAGCCTGACCGATACTAAATGTTTGGGTCCGGTGCCGATTTATGGGGGGCAAAATTCATAGATAACCGATATATCTGTTTTCCTTTTTCGAGTTCCTTTTTTGCAGTTTTCATAAGACAACAATAGCAAAAAGATGTTCTTAATGTTGATTAGGCAAACATCCATATTTCAATAATGACCAGAAATGATCTCCATTGATAAAGAAACATTTATTTATTTTATATGCAGTTACTTGCTATGCCAAATGAGAATTTCACATGTTCAGTGCACTGCATATTGATATCATATTTTGTTACACTCACTGTGATACTCACTGTGAAAAGCATTCGGTTAGCATACTGTTAGAATACCCCCTGCACTTTCTGGTCGTTAAACACTGTCATTTCCAGTAATAGTTTATTCCAGCCCTCCCCCTCCCCAAGACGAAGTTTATGAAAGTGGTAAATTCCTCTCTCTTCTGAGAGTAAACAAACTGGTGTCGTGTAGTCCATGCTACGGTTGATTGGAACTAGGCACACTAGTTAGCTAGAACGTCTGACTCTGAAATTCATGGATGTAAGCTAGCTATTTTAACTGAATTAATGATAGGTAAATACTATCTTACTGTGTGACTCCTTATGCCGAATAACTTGTTCAGTCTTGTTCAGTCAACACCCCTGTGCTAATTGACTGCAGTCCAAAGAGCTAACGTTACTTTGCTAAATGCAGCCACTTCAGTAGGCACTCCAGTAACAGTACATTTATTCATTCATGAATAAATATGTCTATATTTTGCTCTGGAAAAAAAACAATTACACTGATTACCGGTGCATTATCAGAGACAGATGTTTCTGTAAAAAGCCGATGCCCCGATATATTTGTCGGGCTCTACTATTTATTTGTATACTATTTATCTGGATACATGTCGCCCAAGGCTACACGACTTATTGTCTCACTGTTAGTACTATTGATTGTACACACACACACACACACACACACACACACACACACACAGACACACAAACTAACTAGAAGCACATCAGTAAAAGTCTCCATACACAGAACTGTGATTGGAGTATTTGATGCTATCATTTCACAACAGCCACTATTCTCCATATCAACAGGAAAATAATAGTGGAAGGAGCTTCCCCAATTAATTAATCACTCACAATGAAGGTGTGTATGTGCTTGTGCTGGTAGGCAAGTTAGCAGGTGTGCACCTGTCTGTGGAGGAGATAGCCCTGACCAGCATTGCTCAGATACGCAAGCTTGAGGCCATCTTCCAGCCTCTGAATGAGAAACTGGGACTACAGGAAGACAGCGACAACAAGTGGAGCGTGAAACGTGAGTCATACTCACAACATTCTCTCAACGTTGAGAAAACAAACAAAAATCGTTGGCCTCGGACGCATATGTGTCTGTTGAAATCTCAATGGGATTTGAAGCTAACCCTGGGGTGCTGCCTGTTGCCTGACACCTACTGAGAGGGATTATTGCTGGGGGGAAACGGCACCGCTACAGGGTGCAATGTTAATCATCAGTGGTGGAGATTCTTTTGTTTTCGAGCAGGTCGATTCTTAATTCTTTCCATTCTCCCTGTCAGTTATCCACAACAAAGACTTACTGGCCACTCTTCATCTGCTGGTTGCCATGGTGAGGTGCTTCCAACCCAGTTTGGATCTACCTGCGAAAGTGAGCGTGGAGGTCCTCCTAGTGGAGGTGAGTTTGGAAAATAACTTTTGTACTCTTTATTCTTTAGTATTTTTTTGTGTTCTCTATCTGATAAATCACCTTCAAACACCCCTCCTTAGATTAGATTGTGCATTCTCCCTTCCCTCCCCTTATTTTGCACACAGGTCAACAAAAGTGGAATCAAATCTGACAAACAAATGGAGATCCTTACAGATGAAAGGTTGGTCAATTCATTCTGATAATAAATTACCTTTATTTCACCACATTGAATTGACTCAGTCTCAGACAAAGTCAGAGAATCCAAAATAAATATAATATGTTTGCCATCTCTACAGTGATTCATCTGCAGACTCACAGAGCAGTTCAAACAGTGAGTAAGACGTTCGGGGTCGAGGCAATGTCACACCTTTGAAGTAGTCCACCCAGTACTGTACAAAGACTAACACTTTCTTCGCTATCTATTCTCACAGAGGAGGATCCTATTGAACAGCTGCTGAGGCTGGACTCTCAGAAGGTCAACACTGTGAAGAAGGTAATAAAGAAAGATTCCTCTCATAAGTAACTTGCACATTGCTGTAAATAAGAATGTGTTGTGTGTCTGTCAACTTACTTTACCTGGTGAAATAAAGGCCACGATAAAACTACTGATAATACTTAGTCGTCCAGGTTCTGTTGACCAATTCTCGTTTGTACAGTACGCAAGGCAATGTGCAATTGAATTGAATAGATGGATTGAATGCCCTTGAACACTGTTTACTCTATTTGATGTATATGTAAGATTATTTAATTATATCATAATTTATTTCAGGCTATTATGCACTTTGTCAACCAGAACATCTCAAGCCTGGGACTACAGGTGATAGACATGGAGAAACAGGTAAGTTGGACTCAGTTTCAGCCTCTCTTTTGGGTAAATCTCCTTTACTGTTTGTTGAAGTAAAGATTCCAAGATGGTGCCACGAATGTTTCACACAAGCTCTCTCAACTTTTATGTTTTATTTTTATTTTTTATTGTATTGTATTCAATTAGAACATTAAGTGTCCGCTATCATCACATATCATCTTTGTTGAAACCTGACTCTCACCAACGATTCCCGACTCAGCTATCCAACCTAGCAGCTTTTCGTTGCACTGCATTGACAGATCCATTGTTTCTCCAGGGAAGTCTAAGGGAGGAAGGGTGGGCTGCATGATCAATCTTTCCTGGTATAGAGTGCTGCTCTCACGATTTGGAATATTTGATAATCAAATGGCACATTTTCAGTGATTTATCATCATGGCTGTTCACATCCCACCCCAGGCTAACACCACTATAGCACTAAAAGAACTGTACAGCATCATCAACACATAGGAGACAGCGCATCCCACTTCTGTGTTTATGGTGGCTGGCGACTTCAACAAAGCTAATTTGAAAACTGTCATGCCCTGGTTTTACCAACATATTATGTGCCCCACAAGGGGAACAAAAACACTGGACTTAATGTTCTACGCCCTTTCATGAGGCGTATAAAACTCTCCCTGACCGCCCTTTGGCAAGTCAGACCATTAGCATTATACTGCTGCATGCTTACAAACAAAAACTTTAACAGGAAGTTCCCCCGGCAAGTAGGTACGCAAACATATCTTCTTCCTCAGGCAGCTGAGGAAATTTGGCATGACATCTAAGATCCTCTCTAACGTCTATAGCTGCCCCACTGAAAGCATCTTGTCTGGCTGCATCACAGCCTTGGTATGGCAATTGCACCACTCAGGACAGTAAGGCTCTACAGAGCGTGGTGAAGACTTAGTCCATCACTGGAGCCGCGCTCCCTGTCCTCAAAGACATCTACACCAACAGATGTCTGAGGAAGGCCAACAACATCCTCAAATACTCCAGGCACCCCAGACACGGACTGTTCACTATGCTCCCATCTGGCAGACATTACCGTAGCGACCAGCTTGGGACCAAAAGGTTCTGTGGCAGCTTCTACCCCACAGCATTAGGCTGATGAACGGTCAGCTATCATGTTAACCACTGACTCTCCCACTCACATACTCACCAATATGCTGCTATATTGACTTTTCACATTGATTCTGTATTATCTACTGATGCTATCTATAGGATAATTTTTGCACGACCAATAGATATATTCTAATATTACACATAACTGTATTTTGCACTGCCCATATTATTTAATAATCTATTGCTATTTCAGTATTTGTATTTATATCGTGCAATTTAGTTAGGGTGTATTTTAGCATTTAGGAAGTTTATTATATGCTGTGTACTGTATAACACTGTTGAGGCCCTGTGTGGACCACGCATTTCACTGCTCTGATTGCAAAGTATGTGACAATAAAATTACTTTTACTTTTACTTTTGAAAACATCTCAGCTGTTGTCAGGACTGGTATTGATTACTGTACATAGCATTGGTGTGAATTCAAAGGGATTTATTGGTTGTCTTTCCATTGCATCACACCCACTGGGTGAGATCCAACTGCTGTCATTCTATTCTTGGCCAGTTTGCAGATGGTGTGATTCTGCTCCTGCTGATTGGACAGTTGGAGGGGTTCTTTGTCCCGCTCTCTGACTTCAACCTGACCCCTGTCAGTCACACTGAGATGGTACGATCTATAACTTGTATAACTTAACTGCTTATACCAAGTTGTATTACCCATTAAGATTCTTACACTTAATGCTTTTACTGTAAGGAAGATATTTGGTTTATTATTTTGAAATCCATCTAGAGAGGGGTAGAATTCACAATATGCGTTACATTATTGAATGCACTCTAATGTGACCATGATGCCATGAGAGGGCATCTGGGTGGCCATGTTATTAGCCCCCTCTAGTGGTGTGGTGTCATACTCTGCCGCGGATGACATGTCACTCTCTTTGGTCTAGCTCCACAATGTGACCCTGGCCATGGACCTCCTGAATGACATGAATGAACTTCACCTGTCCAATGTTGACCCTCAAGGTAACAATGTTGATCCTCTGTATTCCAACTGATAGTTGATGAATGTTGTCACACCAACCCTGAGCTTTTCAAAATGCACTTTGAAAGAGAGGAGTATAAAAATATCACAGCCGCACGCGAATGGGAATGTGACCAAGATTGCTCTCGGCAGCAATTTTCACAGCATAGAACAGCAGCTCAGAGACATTAAAATGTCAAACTAATTCAGAAAATGTCTTGTATCAAAAGCATTTATCTGGGTGACAGTGGTGTGCCACAGACTATTCATACTGTATGTCAAGTGGGAGAAAGGATTTGTGCTGATAGTTTGAGTTAAGGCCCATTGCTGAGTGTGTGAAAATGAATTTGGTTGAAGGAGGGAGAGATTTGAGGGAGAGATGGAATTACCATAGAATATGAATGAATATTAAACCAGGTAAAATGAGTACCTCTCTAGATGATATGCTCAGTCTGAGGTCATAATCATTCATTTTGAGAGCTTCTCTCAGGGAGAAACTACCTCTCTCAAGGGGAGAATGTCACTGTTGGCTGTTGATGGACAGAGAGACTTAACCTTTCATAACCATATTGCTACGTCAAACTGACAAGAGGCTCTGTGATGTGTGTACACACATATATTTTCTCATTTTTGCTTTGGATCCCTACAGTATGATTACCATCTAATATTTTGGATTAAGATGCTCAGTGTATGCTATGTACTTTCTTTGATAATTAAAGCAGTCGCATAATTTGCCCTGCTAGCCTAATCTGTAATTTAAAAGTAAAGCTTCAAGTTGATAACTGTTAATGATTGGACTGGCACAATTCATTTAACCCAGGAGCAACTGACTAATTTAATTAGTTTTTATAGTCCTTTTAATTACAGAGTAATCTCTCTGATGGAATAAGAAATCCCACTGCTCAAGGTCTACAAGCACACACTGTGTGCATTAATTAGATTAGCTAGCGGTGGAGTCGCTCTTAATAGGGCATTCATTCATTTAATTAGCGCATCACGCAAGGAAGAGTGATATCTCTCGCCAGGTAAATATTGATTGGATTGAATCTAATGATGTTTTTAGCCCACATTTATGGTTACTTCAGATGCATTGTTGTACTAGTTGTCTGCCAATGTTGGTGAAAGCACACTCTAAATATCAATGCTCCAATGGTTGTGAGTGCTCGTGATACATAATACGGTAGATCATCACTAAATGAGTCTCTGTCTCCAACAGATATCGTCTCCCAGGATGTGACACCCACCTTGAAGGTCCTGTATGCCCTCTTTAGGAAGCACAAAAGCAAATGAGTGGAAGAGAACATGGAGGAGAGATGGAGATGGAGAGGAGATGTCTGAAGCCTTGGCCCGCCCTACACCATTACTCTCTGTATCAAATACATTTTAATTTGATGTGAATTTCTTTTTAAAGCCTTGTGAACATATATAGATAGTGCTCTTGTAGTAATGTAATGTAGTCTGTACTTTTATTATCTTCCTTTGTTTTTATCTTGTGTTTGTATTTACTGTCTTGTTTGGATTTATCTTTCCTGTGAAGTGCATTGTATTGCATTTGTGTATGAAATGTGCTATGCAAATAAATTATGATTAATTAATTGATTGATTGATAGTCAGTCAGTCTCAAAGTGTACTTCCAGAAGTGATGAGTACGCTAATAATCTGAATTTATTCAGGAAGGTGTGAGAGTTCAATATGGAAGTATTGTGTTCTTAAATGTAAGTGTTGATGTTTAGGCGTATTCTTACAGCTTAATGTCACAATTCAAAGGATAGAGAGTGTATTTGGCTAAGACTGTATTCCTCCTGTTCATCATGTAAATTGCCTATTTCAGCAGACACCTTAAGTGTCCTGTCAGGTCATCTTAATGGTTTCCCTTCTCTCTTTGTTTTGGACTGTCCTTCCAATTTACTATCCTTGAACGCCCTGTGATTGTCAGATAGATTTGCCTGTTGAAATTGGGTTTTTTTTGTTAGACAAAAGCATTCAGATTTTCCGATTTGAGGTGAGGTCCCAAAAGGAGCTGTCAGTCCTATTTAAGGATTTGATAAGGGAAAATTGGTCTGTAAGACAGACGGCTGTGGTATGGGTGTGTAGTGTACAGATCCCCCTTGGTGCATTCACTGTATAGACTTTCAAGATTCAATATACACTTCTCAAGAGGCACAGTCATTATTATTATACAGTGAAAAGAAACCTATATTCCAGATATGTAGGCCTACAGCTCAGAATAGGCAGTAATTTCCATTGAACATTTTGTTAACCAACACCAACTAACATTTTCCCATCACGTAATCCTATGGGTATTGAAAACATTATGAAATGTTCTTCAAGGACAAATCATCTAATCAAGGACAATCAATAAAAAAATAGTTGCCTAGCCTATCACGATATCTTGACTTAAAGGGATGGTTCAGCCTATTTTTATGAATAGGTGAAATATCATCTTACCCTGAGTTGTCCTCATAGGCCAGTAGTGAAAGCTTCTCCGGTTCTCCATTCTCTAACCATTTGCCGTATGGTCTCTCCAGAGAGAGGCAGAGTCGGATATTTTTGGTGAGGAATAGGACACTATTGAGAGGCCGTGTTGGTAAAAATGACCACTGTTATTGACAAGTAATTTGGCCACGTCTCTCTTCAACGTCTTTGTTTTAGTCTTACATTAGTCTGGTTTTAAAGTTTCTGTAAAACTAACTAGTACATTTACGAGCAAGTTTGTGAGGGTATGTATATTTTCTGTAATTATTTATTTACATCTCCTCATATTCAAGTGCAGAGTATACGTTTAATCCTTCAAGCAGTCAATTGTAAATTTGTGTTTCAGTTTTTTTTCACTGTGATTGGTTGAGCAGTAGTGGGTAGTAGCTTCAAACATTTCGCCTTTCTAAGATGTTTATTCTGTGTATTTTTAAAGCTTTTGTGATAGTTGGTGGACTCACTCTGAGCTTCTTGGCTGAAATTGGAAGAAAGATTAAGTGAGACATATAGTTGATGTATGTGATTGGAATGAATACAATGGAGGGTGGGGAGGTGAATACAATAGTATGTACCATGAAGTTGTTCTTTGTTTTAATTTAATCTTAATAAGCCTCCTCCAACACAACTGTTTGCATGATTGTCAGAAGTAGGTAAGTTGTCAGTGATGGGGTTTCTGTCAAATTGCGGCCATAGACGGAATAAGATATGCAATGAAATAAACATTAACCTTTTTGAAGAGAGTCAAGCTGACGTGAAAGCAATTTCCCAGGAGCAGTTTCCGCCTGTCAGTTTGTGAAAAGTTGCAGGATGTGTTTGTGGTAAGAGATTGCATAGCCCTCCCTCCATAGTAACTCCATCCCCCTAGCTACAGTTGATGTTTGTCCGTATAACTGACTTGTGATCACAAATGGCACTTTAATGGTGAACTGATAATGATGGCATTGGATAGGGCATCCAAATAGGCTTTATTACATTACATAAATGCAAATACAACGGCAACATTAAAAGCCACTTACAGTGGGCTGAATGCCACAGAAGGGCTCTGCCCTGCACAGAGGTCTGAGTGGGCAAGGGCATATAGCCACACAGAGATGGGAGGGTCTAATGGGGTTTTAATAGATCCATCAGCAGGGTGAATCTTCACCCGGGTCCTCAGTAACAGCAGGAGCTGGAAACCCAGGCAATGTTTTTTTTATTAGTGATGAATGGCTGTAATTAGTTTCACGCTCTTTATTATCATTTCCATGTCTCTCTGCTCCTCTTTATCATATAATGCTATCATAGCAATAAAACAGAGATGAGCCCGGGAGAATGCAGAGGTGATTGGTGGCAAGAATGGACATGGCAAAGGGGAGATGAAGGAGGAAAGAAAAGTAAGACATGAAAGTATGGACAAATGAGAGGAGGAAAGAACAAATAGACAAGTTGAGCGATCTGATGGATAGAGGTGAATGGGGGCAGGGGAACTTGGAAAGACAGCTTGTTATTATCAAAGGACTTGATAACAGACCATGACATCTCCTTGGATAGCACTGGCCTTTGACATGATCTGGCAGTGGCAGGTTTCTAATTTAGAACAAGGTCTTTAGGTGTGACATGGCTGTCTGTCTGTCCCCTCTCTCGGCCTCCTGGCACATTTCTGTCATCTCCTAGCCCTTAATGATGTACCATCAGGTCCAGGCCATGGCTGTGTGATTCAGAGGGCTCGGGGTCCGCTGTAGGCCACTGCTTTGAGTCAGAGAGACACGATGCACCCTCTGCTCTGTCCAAAAATAACCTCTCAAAGGATAGAAGAGAACATTATTTTGATGCATTTGGCTTTCAGGTTTTATAACGGATTTGGACTTTCAAAGAGCAGCACACACAGGAATTTAAACACACTGGAAAAGATAAATCTTTATTTCTCCCTGTTGTAACAATACAAAGTCTACAAGTGCAAGAACAAATTCAACTCAAAACTGTACATTCTATCTAGTGGTAATACATAGACAGAACGTGGTGCGCATCATCATCATCATCATCATCATCATCATCATCATTACCATCACCACACCCATAGTGATGTACCAACCACTACAAAGCTTTTGTGTACAGGTGGACATTCACTGTAAGGCAACTGTTACCATGACAACCTTGAGACTAAAACAACAGACAGGTGCTCCCATCCTTACAGTTATAAGGCGAGGATTACAATATTGATTACGTCACTTTCAAAGTTACTTAACAAAACTAAGTGTCAAATGTCTTCTGTAAAGACATCACACAGCTTGTTACACTGAAGGAGAGAAGGACACATCATGTTCAGTGGTTCCAGTTGGAGGGGGCCTTTGCTTGTGCTCCCCTCTCCCGCCTCCCGCCTTCTCATTGCTCAGATTGACTATAACTCCAAAGGATTTGGGAAGGGAACCTGTTTTGGGTTGTGCTGCAATGTTCTGCAATGTCTGTCTGTCGACAATGCCTGAGGGTTTTACAGTAGAAGGCAGCGGCTTTTCCCTGGGTGTCACAGCTACATGTTGGTGATGAAGAAAGGGGGACTCCCTACTCACAACTTTGCCTTATTACAGAGGCACAGCACCAGGACTCCAGAGGAGATGTGTGTTCCCTACCATATCTGATCTCTGCCATTTCCCCTGCTTTGAGGTCCAATTAAATCTCCTTTGTACTGCAGAAGCTGTTTAAAATTCCTGTTTCTCCCAGTTTGCTGCCATGCTGCTCACTTTCTGGGGAGGGAGAGAGGGAGGGAGGGAGGGAGGGAGCAGGGGGTTGCAATTCAGCACCATCGCTGCTCTATAGGGCAATTATTTCAGAGTTGGGCACATCCTATCTCTGTATGGAGAAATCTGCTGGTCATTTACTATGTGGAAGTTAATTCTGAGAACTTGCCGAATTTGAACATTATTACTGATAACCGATTATGGTGCAAGCCAGGGTCACTGTTGTAAAAGGGACACTGTAAAGTGGTTGTACTTTGTCTAATCCAGTGTCTTTTGGGGGGGGGGGGGGACTGCTCACTTCAGTGAACTTGTCAGATGATGATAAAACTGGTTTGAATAATTGGCTGGTTCAGTCATACTTATTTGTATTGTGGAGAGACTGTGTGAGTAGAGGAGTTGCCCCCCAGGCTTCTCTATAGAGTTGTGGCTATGCCAGTAACTCAGGACCATTTATGGTTTTGCCTCCTGGCCCCCTCCAAGGACACTGCAGTGTGTTGCCCCGGCCAGGAATTCTCTGCATGTAATGGAGAGAATTCCAGGCAGCTGACAGAGCTGAGGCAGGTTACTGGCAGAGCTGAGGCAGGTTACAGCTGCAGAACTGGGTTAAGACACACCCCTCTACTGTACCGCCTGGCGCCTGGTCTTCCCCCATCACTCCCCCGCCCCCCCCCTCATTGCATGAACAGATGCTTTATTCTCTCCCCCACACAAACATTCTGTACTTTATGGATCAATCAGAAAGTACAGCAATTAGTTAAGAGATGAGCAGGATTCTCTGTGAGGATTCACTGTGAGGAGGGCCACCTATGTTCAATATGAGTTAATTATCCTGAAAAATGTCCGTTCCATAGACTTCACCTTCTATACTACAGAGACCTTCTCTGATACACCCCACTGGTTATTTTGCGCATCACTCGGTCTATGTGCTAATTTTGGCCAGCCACTCCAATTGCGCTCTCAACGGCGTACATTATTGCTGACGACAAAGTGTATCATTTTATGGGCTTTACATGTTTCCGTTACGGCTATTACTAAATTGATTTTCACTTTCTTCATATTGCTAATGGATTCGCTTTTCAGCTACACTACAGCCTCAGTCAAGACAAGGGCTGAAAACCTATTTGCCAAGGTTGTAGAGGGAGAAAACTTTACATAATTGTATTCATGAAATAATGCACCAATCACAAAAGACACACATCTGCCTTTTTTTTAAAACAGACATTGTAGCATAGAGCTAACTATTGTCACTAATGGTATTGCATGATTGCTGATTCATGCTTTAGTTTTGGGTATGACAACCCTCTTACTCGCTGTTTTATAATCTGCACAAGCCCTTCTGGTATCACCATAAGAGACATCTTCGCTAAAACAGGAGGAATGTCTACTGCTTATTTTACATTTTTAGCAGATTTGAGAGGAATCTTCTTCTGCCTCCAGAAAAAAAAACACATATTATAGAATCTAACACAGCGGGAGAGACACTTCTGTGTCTGCGGCTTCTACATCGTTTCTACAAATAACTTTACTTCGATGCTCAGCATCAACCTTGACTGTGACTCATACACAATGTTTTCCACTCATAGAATTCCCTGACTAGTTGACATAAATAGATCACCAAATAGATAAAACCCACAACTGCTTCTAATCACTAATGAATCAAAACCCACACAGCAGTGCAATCAACAATCTATATCTAGAAAGGTGTTTTTAAAAAATGACCCTTTGCTTGTAACTGCAGTTTATCCAGTTCAATTAAGGCTTGCTCAGAATTCCCCAAACAATGTTGTAATTGAGTTCCTGTAGATAAACGTGTCTCTCGTTCCTTTGCGGTGGTTTGGTAGCCATGCTAGGGTCTTCCATTGTTTTGTAGATCCTCATAGAAACTGTGTCCTTAACCCTGCTTAGTTTCTATGGCCCATATTAACCTGGTTTTGTAGGTCCAGTCAGTGGTGTTGGCTTGGAGCTCAGAGGATTGGGGACATAGTCTGTGTCCAGACCAGGGCTACTAGCTGCTCTGGCAGGGCCAGCCTACCTGTGGTGCTGTGTCAATAATCCAGAGACGGGTGTCAGACTTATTCTCCTCTGTGGTAAACTCTTTGCATCGCTGCACTCTTCTATTCATCCTCTCACAGCATCACTCTGCCCGAAAAAAAAAGAAAAGTATATTAAAACACTCATAGTACAGATACGACAACTGACCCAACCCCCAGCCAAATGAATCAGACCCACAAACATATTTCTGTTCTTCCTACCACCATTTGTTCTTCTTCTCTTGGGTATATGCACATAGACCTAAACGCATGCCATGTTATAATAATTTATAAGAAAGTAAGTATATGTTCTCAGTCCGCTTACCTGATAAAATAATTCTACTTCCTGTTCTCTCCCTTGACATACAGTTGAAGACTCTGCCAGGCTGTCTTGTGCATGTTAATTAACTCACACCACATGGAGAGTGTTGCAATCTAATTGCACAAGGCCTGGACATGCCTCTCCACAGACAGACCAGACAGGTGAGCCTTACCGGTAATTACATTATTTTCTACACCATTATTACCACACAAACCACTCCAGGTACGATTGCGATTAAGGTATGAGCAGAGATAGAAATATGCTTTGATCACACATGGTGACAAAAAAACAAAACATGAAAAGCTTTTTTAACTTCTTAAGCGTATTCTGCAGAATCGTATCCGAGTTGTATTCACATGTCAGTTCTCTGGCAGTGAAGCAGTCAAGCAGGCAGGTGCCTTATGCTTGCTTTGACCAAAGCAATGTAATAGACACTGACTGGCTGACAAAACTCAGACTCCATTTGCCAGGCAACAGACTCGCATAAGATGAGTCACAGAGCTGTGACTGAAAATGGCTGTCTGGTGACAGCTCTGAGTCAGGTCCTCAGAATGTGGTGACAGATGCCACCTCATTTGAACTGCTCCGCCTATGCATGACCTCAGCTGGTCTGGTGAGGTATCCCAGGAGGTGGGTGGTACATGGCACTGGGCCCTGCTGTGAACCTGAGCCAAGCGCTCTGCTAATTACCATGGAAATCTTCACCAAACGCCCTGGATAACATGCAGTAGCAACATGTGCTGCCACAGTGCCCACTCTGTTTTCTTACCATCAATGCTGGCAGATACTGCACTCAATGTAATCAATATACAGTAATGTATTTTTAATTTCTCCAACAAACATGAGCGACGGGGGAATAGCTTTTATTTTTCCATGGCGCATTACACACCAAGCCCCGGGCACAGTATTTCCAGTATTCACTCAAACAGCACTATAAATCCTGATCCAAATGATAACTGCAGTTCAGCTCTTTTTGATGATGCTCTGAGACAGAGTATCAGCACACGGGTACATAAGAGGAATGCAAAGAGCAGCACTAATAATAGAGGAGGCTCCCTCTGCCAACCAATGCCCCAAAATTGAATCCAGTTGTCTCTCTGGTGCCCATCACATCAGACATGTGTTGCCCATTGCCAGGGCGGGTAGAGAGGGTATCACCTTCAGGCAGAGGGGGTGGGTGTGAACATGCCCCAAAGTTTGAGCAAGATCTTAAGAGTTTATAAGGGTCAGGGCAGCTGTTTAATTATTGAGCACTGAGTGCTTTATGGCATTGCTGGGAGCTTCCAGGAACAGCTGTGTTTACTGGGTTGCTACAGTCCCAGGAGGAGGATCATGTCTAAAATATAGCTTTTTTCAGGCCATGTGCTCTGTGTGCATGAATAGTCTGTATGCAAAAATAGAGATTTTACAAGAGCTTCAGATTTTTTTCTGAAATGTCTACTCATATGCCTACTCATCGATCAAGCTTCTTATCAAGCCTTGTTTCAATCATTGAATAACTTGAAACTGCTATGAGCCTTGGACTTAGCTGGTGTAACTGTACACAACCACAGGGGTCTTATTGTGTATCTATTTTGGTTCAATGGGATCATTGTCTAAATCATGATGGTACTTAGGAGAAGGATACTGGGAAGAGCATCTTGCTTTTTTCGTGGAGCATTAAACATAAGACTGTAATAAAGAGGCAATATTACCCATATAAAGCATATACTGTATATTACAATATGGCACATAGACTCTTCGTTCTACTCAAAGCATACCATCATTGTCCCTATATTTTGGCTAGAGCATACAATACACGATACATTTTCTCTAATTGCTCAATCTGAGTTCAATACCTGAATGGCAAACTTTAATAAAGGGTGTCCACGGACAGAAACGGACCGAAAGTAATAATAACGGATTCCCAGGGCCACCCACACCAAACCCAGAGCAGTGCACATATACCAGCCTCCTCATGTAGCATTATGGTAAACAGTGTTCCCACACTTTAACTTGCAATGCTGCAATTCCTCCAAAGAAATAGATCCAAAGAAATTATCTGATACTTGAAGCTTGAAGTATTGTTGTTTTTTTAGATGTCAGTTTTGGGACTTGACTCCTATCTCTGTTTGTTTACATTTGACTAGGCCCAACAGATGTTCCGCAGAGGATGAGTCCTATACTCAGCCATTACCCTGCATCCTCTCTTGGGATAAAGCAAATAAACTGAAGGCCATCTCATGACGCATTGTTTACATATTTATGTTGGTAACATACTGTAGACCCTTTTCAATCACAAGTGGTTACCGTGTTTCTTAGACAAGACGCATGTAATGTTTTAATTGTACTGCAATAATGAACAGTTGGATTGTACATCACTGTGAAACCTGGACTTTTCAGTATAGGTAACATACTGTATTCTTTCTGGGAGTTCATCTTACCCCAGAAAACACAGTAACTGGTTGTGACCTTGGTGTCTGTCATTGTAATAGGGATATGAATGATTTGCTGAGAATATTTTAAGAATATGATTATGTTTACAGAAATGATGCATTTTTACTGAAACCATTCTCACTTACTAAGACACAGTCTAAACAAAAACAATAGTAGTAAAATATACAATCTTACATTTATTTTTGGAGCAATATCTCAACAAACATAATACCATCCTTATCCTCACCAACATTTATGTTGTAATGCAAAGCAGTCACCATCAATCCCCCATTACATACATAAGGTACCACAATCACATTTGCAGGCTCCAGTCAACACTCTATCCTTCTGGGCCTCCTTTGTTATTCACAATGCGAATTCTGCCCCAATTCTAATACAATCTTACAGACATCATGTTCTCTGTGAAGCTGGCGAGCTGCCAGTACAATACAAGTCAACCACTCCTGCATGAGGCTTCTCATACTGAACTCACGCTGGGTCTAACAAGGTGCCTCTGAGGGACAAGTCTACTTTTAGTGTCCACCAGGAGTGCAGCCCTTAGGAAGCCCTCTCTACAGTCTGAGGTCCTCTATCTGTGTCAGAACCCTGGCTCACAAACCCATTTGTCAAATCTCTGCCCTCATTGAAGGGCTGGTTCAGCCTATTTTCACGTTTAGGTGAAATATCATCTTAACCTGAGTTGTCCTCATAGGCCAGTAGTGAGAGGTTCTCTGTTCTCCACTTGCTGTTGGAGAGGGCTGCTCTGTTAGCCTTTGCTGCGGTAGCAATATAGAACAGAGAGCCGGAGGAGCTTTCACTACTGGCCTATGAGGATAACTCAGAGTAAGATGATATTTCACCTAAACATGAAAATAGACTTAACCATCCCTTTAAGTTATCATGGACAGAGAGAGACAGGGAGAGAGAGAGAGAGAGAGAGAGAGAGAGAGAGAGAGAGAGAGAGAGAGAGAGGCGGTTTGGCTCAGAGGACCAGCCTGTGGCTGCCTGCCTTCAGTTAAAGCTCTGAGCGCTACTGTAGCCAGCCCCAGCTATGTCTGAGACTGAGTACTGTCTGAATAATTGAAGTTCTCAGCCAAAGAGTGTGGTTGTTTGGACTTTATTTTGATCCAGTTGTACTTTGAATGCAATGACAGCAAGATATGTATGTCAAGGCTGGATCTATTCCTTGGGGAGCTATTTGTCATCTCTAACTTTCTTTGCTGTCGAAAGTTTTTGTACAAAAAGTATAGCAGAGAGTAAACAAAAAAGGCCCTCTGAGTGATGCCGACCTCTAGTCATCCTCAAAGGCAATGCAAAGAATTAAAAGGTCACATGAGCAGATGGTGTTTTTTCTCTTGAAATTCTGCAAAGACTGTCTACTGTTAAATCTGTCAGTTTAGATGTGGAATATGGGTCCGGAGCTTGCAATGCTGCTTGCATTTGATCTGATGATGGCTTTATTATGATCTGGACAGGCATCACAGAAAATAACCTTTTAATACAGAAGTTGAGGTTAGAGCACATGGTTGCTGAAACCAGAACTATTTTAAGATGGAAAATAAATGAATACATAAAATTCTATAGATTAAATAAATGATCAAATGATTTTGCTGTTGTTGGATGAATATTGGTACACTATCAAGGCTTCAAGCAAGCAAAAAATTAATTCTCAGATGAGTTAATTACTTACACATTTCCTCATCACTGCCAATGGAGAGAGAGGATAAGATCTTTTTATAGTTTATGCATTGAAGTGGTGTGAGTGCGTGGGCAGAGAGCATATTAGTGTGTGGGAAGTGTGTGTGTGTGTGTGTGTGTGTGTGTGTGTGTGTGTGTGTGTGTGTGTGTGTGTGTGTGTGTGTGTGTGTGTGTGTGTGTGTGTGTGTGTGTTGTGCGTGCGTACATGGTTAAGTTGTAAGATCAGTTAAGACAGGGGGTGCGTAGGGAGATTTAGTGGTTCAGATTCCCTCTCTGCCTACATAGCTTATGGGGGAGGGACCTGCAAGACATGCCCAATTTCTTCTTTAGGATGAGTATTCAGACCCCTTCACTTTTTCCACATTTTGTTGTGTTATAGACTCAATTTAAAATGGATTAAATTAAAAGAATTTGCCATTAATCCACACACAATACCCCAGAATGACAAAGCGAAAACAGGTTTTTAGAAATTTCAGTAAATGTATTAAAATTTAATTACAGAAATATCTCATAAGTATTCAAACCCTTTGCTATGGCACTCTTAAAATTAGCTAAAATGCAAAAATGTCATCAACAAATCATTCAATAAGCTGAATTGAGTCCATCTTAATGCAAAGAAAATAGTTCATGTAATTTTGGAATTAATGTCTTTGTTTTTATAAGGTCTCTGATTTGCATAGGAATCAATTACACACTGTGTGGATCAGGTTGTCATTACAAACTGAGCAAATGGAGAGGAATAAAACTGCTCAGGAATGCAACCCTGAGGCCTGGGGAGACTTACAAAAATCTACAAAGTTGAATGGTGCAGAGGAAAAAGCACAGTCGATGGGACAACATCATCTCAATCACTCTACAAAATTGGTCTATAACCAAGTGGCCAAAAATAATTAAGTTTGGTGCAAATCCAGCACATGCAATGCAGTTTCCGCACCATCTCTTGTGTGAAGAATAGTGGTAGCTGCATCAAGTTATGGGTTGATTTGGTAGTAACATCCTAATCTACACAGTGTATAAATGATTCCTATGCAAATCAGAGACCCTGTAAAACAAAGATATAAATTCGAACTATTATCCTTAGATTAAGATGGACTCAATTCATCTTATTGAGTGATTTGTTGATGACATTTTTGCATTTTAGCTAATTTTAAGACTGTCATAGCAAAGTGTCTGAATACTTATGTACATGAGGTATTTCTGTATTTCAATTTTAATAAATTTACTGAAATTTGAAAAATTTAGTCTATAACACAACAAAATGTGGTAAAAGTGAAGGGGTGTGAATACTTTGCGAAGGCACTGTATGCTTACCACCCAAATTATAGAGGCATTTGTTTCAATCGTGTTTGTTCATTGGCCCTGAAACTATGTCCATATAGCTACCACACTAGACACATTATTATAGTGTATAGTGTTATATCCAAAGTAAACACTGAACATTCCATTCTCATATGACCTTGACTTTACAGTAGACTCAGTGTGTGTGTGTGTGTGTGTGTGTGTGTGTGTGTGTGTGTGTGTGTGTTAATGAGTGACTCACCAGGCAGTGGATGTGTGGTAGGGCAGCAGAGTGGGGCTGTGGCTCTCTCCTCTGAGGCTATGTCTAGGGTGGTGGTGACTCAGGACCATGGGCTGAGCCTGGGCTGAGCTCTCCTCTCCTGGGACAGGCTGGTGCCACTGGCTCCTGGCCTTCTTCAGCCAGTGCCCACCCAGCCCCCACCTCTCCAGGTAGACCCGGCACAGCTCATAGTTCATGGCTGAGTAGTAGAGGAAGTCCAGGGCCAGCATCACCATAACAAAGAAGCCATAGATCCACACACCCACCAAAGCTGTGTAGTTACTGTATGGGAAGAGATAGGGAATGATAATGTTATTAATCAATTAAGTTTTTTGCCTTTTAAGCATTCTTGTAAATTGGTATAACAAGGAATTGCGTCACTTAAGTTTAAACTGAGGTTCGCTTATCTACAGTATCTTTATAATACCGCCACTCCTAAATCTTGTTGTCACACTTTTCACCCATGGTAGATTATATTAATGTATTTTCACACTCAGTTAGGATTTATGTGGTGTATAAACTGGTATCAAAGTTTCTTGCAATTCAGCTAAATCAACATAAATTATACACCGCAAGGTAAATGTGTGCAAATAGTTTCCAATTAAGTCTAGGAACAGCATTTGGAATAAGAGTCTTCATAAATGTCTAAAGATGTGTGTTAGAGCGGTGCATTAGCAGGGAATACCTAGGAAGGTGATTGTGTGATCTATTAGGATTAGGATTCAGCTTCCATCAGCTAAAAGAAAATTGCTCTGAATCTGAAAGAAAGTTATTATCTCCAAAGTGAGTCGTTTTATTTAGAGGAAACACCATCCTTTATTTTGAGTGTCTAGTTTACACTTTTTAGTCAGTTATTGAATTAAATTTGACCGTGGTGTACAGTAGTGCTGTATGGGATACCGAGTTTTGTAATTTAAACTGTCCAAATAGCTGGAAACTCGAAAAGCAAAAGCAAACTGCTTTGCAACTCGAACTATGCTCGAATGAAAATCATGTTTACCTTTTCTTACATCTGTGCCTTTGTGATATGGCTCACTGTTTGCCCAGCTAAATCTAAGGTGATGTGTAAATGTGTCTGTATATACAGTAAGTGTGTTTAGCAGGCCATCCATAGTGGAGTGCATTTGAGTGAACCTTTGAGTAAGCAAACAGGACTGTTTGGATAGGCCTCTGTGTGGAGAGATTGATCATCGTCTCACATAAACAAATATTTGCCAATGTTCAACAATGTTGAAAAGAAACAATCAGTTAAATTGATTGTGTCTCTAGTCTTTGTTGGACCAAGCACAACGCAATTTCAACATGAAGATAACCTTCCATGACCTTCCACTAACCATGATAAGACACAGTAGAATGTCCTATCAGCTATTACCTATACACTCTCCTTTTCCTAACACGTAGGCAGGAGGAGAAGACCCAGAACAATGGACAGTTTAAGTTGTAGCCAGTGGTAAATATCACGCTCTCAGTGCTCTCCAGAGGCGAGGATGAAATGGCCTCCCATCAGGCTATCTGTCACTAAATGAAATATCATGACCTGCCAGAGGGCGGTGTGACTGGCCTTAGCTGAACCATGCTGAGAAGGCGTTAGTGGAGAGAGGACGAGCGCTGTGTCTCTGTCAGGCCTTCCTCCTACTGAGCTCCTACACACACTGAGAGGCTCATTCTTCTATGGCACTTACTGAGTCCTGTCGCATTGGTGGTGAGAAGAGAGGCTCGTGAGCCACATTGTACTCACAGGTTTAAACTGGTTTATCATAGTTCAGAATAGTATACTACCATAGTGCACTACAGTATGCACTACACTGGTGTACTGCAGTATTACTATCAGAGCTTTCATGCACATACAGGCATCCGACTCAGTCAGGAACAAAGCCTGCTGTAGCTGCTCTTCACTTGCTGAATCTCTCTGTACTTTAGGTGTCGATCAATGTCAATGTGCCCTTTGAACACAAGGCACATGGTGTCAATGAGTGTGATATTGCCTGGGGAGCCAACAGTTTATCAGTCACGAACATTTGAAACTCAGATTTCTTCTCCAAGAAAATGTATCATGTTGTGTCATGTTGTTCGCCTTGCAGATCATTCAAAGCTCCTTAAAAAGTATAAGTATAAAAAGTATAGTTTAGGCTACTTTCCAACAAAATCATTGTAAAAGATACAATGGGATAATGTTGATGACGAAAAGAGCCAAGGAGTTAAGGACCATACAGTAACTAGTCCATAAAGCTTATTCCCTTGAAGAAACAGGACAGACAAGTGTAACAGGGATTCTTGGGACACCATTAAAGTCATCAAAAATGGTTAGGTTTAGGGTCAGGTAAGGGTTATAGTTAGGGTCGTCCTAAGGATCCCACTTAGCATCTACCAAAACAAGACTCACTTATGTGTGAAGCCGTCTGAGCTAGTGGTCAGGTTGATCTGCATGACTGTCTGGAACTCAGTCTCGTTGCAGCAGTACTTGAAAGCAGTGTTGTTGTGGTGACAACAGAACATGTAGGTCTTGTTGTCCGAGAGGCGAGGGCAGTGGAAACCAAAGTGGTAGCGCCCCTTGTGGTCGGAGTACGGTTCACACACTCGGAAATGAGCTGACAGAGCTGTGGAGAGAGAGGAAAGAGAGAGATGGAGGGGGGATTAGATACAAGACTTTTGGAGATACGAGATATCTGGCAAGCACTCACAACGTTTGCAAAATCTGATATGTGAATTGTTGTGACAGTTTTAATTTAGCTGATTGAGATTCATTCTGAACTGTCAAACTATGGAAAACAAAGTAAAATCAATAAATAATTGTCTAATGTCTGTGGAAGGTCTAGAATCTCAAAGAATTGAGTCATGAATATGGAATCTGGCAACCAAGACGCTTTTCTCTCCGTGATTGAAATCATGGAAACATCATTTGGCAGCCGAGGCTCTTGTAGATGATCACTAATTACCAATCTGTCTGTGAAAGTGACCAGAGATAATGAGTGTCAATTTATGAGGCTGATGATGGTTAACATGTATATGTCACAACAGGACCAAGACTAAACCGCTTGTTCGACACTATCAAAACCAATCAGGATGAGCAATTTGGCGTCCTTTCACATTGTATCACTGCTAATAGGATGAGAGGTAAAAATGTCCTTCTAAACATTGCCCTTTTAGCATGTTCGCTAGCTGAATGGCAATGATAGAGTAGGAGAAATTGAAGGTTGTGTCGTACTGTATCATTATGAGCGCTTTCTTTCAATAATGGTGCAAAGACATTCATGCTATTAAAGGTGGGAATGTTCCCCTTGGGATTTTATTTTGAAGGTGGGTTCTTGTCATATTTCTGCTGATGGAAGAAGTATTTTATTATGTCAGGCATGGACAGATTGGCTATTTGAATGAGGTGAGCACTCTCAGGTCTAATGAGCTTGGTACAGAGCCTCACTCTAGTCCAGGCCTGACTAGCTTCCCTCCGACGACTCTAATTGACAGGTTTTCACGTCAGTGCAGAAAAAGAGGGGTAGAATCAGTGAGGAAGTGGTCAGAAAGAATTGTTGTTACCTATCAACCTGAATTGGATTCAGGTTGATAGGTAACAACAACACAACTCTATGATGGTGTAATGACCTCTCTCTCTCACACACACACACACACACACACACACACACACACACACACACACACACACACACACACACCAGTCTGACCTCAGACAAATAGACTTTTGTCAATCATCCCTCTGAGAGACTATTTTTCAGCACTCAAATCAGAAATTCACTTCTCATTTGCATGCTGATACCGAAACAAGAGCAGAAACATATTTACAAAAATGTTATACATTTTTAGAATACATTTGATTGAAACCTGTACAGACCGGAACTGTACTGTGAAAGGCTAACTGTAGGTTATCACAGAGTCAGAAATTGAAATGGGTAAATCAAATCAGTGATTCATAAATGCCACACATCAATCATCAAATGACATTTGAGAGACATCTTTATTTCGCCTCTGTGATTGGATCCTTCATGATCCAATAAATCCTCTCGGTAGGGGGGTGGAGTGTGTGTGTGTGTGTGTGTGTGTGTGTGTGTGGGGGGGGGGGGGTTGTATATAATTTAAAAGAAAATAGCCAACTGTCACACCAACTATGTCACACCAGGAGCAATGCAGACTGCACATTAAATACTGTATAATCAATAGAAAATATGTTTCAGCTTCTTTATCTTAACTAATTCCTAGTTGGAATAGCAGGGTGGAGAACTGTTACAGTATGTTGTTTTTTTATTAAATGAACAATAAGGAACACTATCTTATAGGAACAGAGGTTATCAAAGAGGCACACGTGATATTAAAAAGGTAAAGGTGATTCTCAGCTCTATTAAGAGAAACCTTTCAACACATCTAATAAGGCGCACAGACATGTAAGGTGTCTTGAAATTCACACAATATATAATTCACACAACGATGGAAACGTCTGTCAACCTTATAGTCAATTCCAATTATAGTTATTTTACAGCTAACCCAGTGGGTAGTCTAGGGAAATGCTAAAATACAAGAGCAGTATATAAGTCAAATGTTTAAAACCAAAATATACAGCAGCTGAATAACTGCAAAGTTTGCATATGTGCGAAAGTGCAGTGTGCAAAGGGCTCAGGGCGCTATTTATCTACCCGTTCCCACACCAAACACAGCCATAGCTCAGCAGAACTGTACTGTATCTGCATTTTCCACGATGCAGAACCTGGATTGTACTGTGTCTGCGTTCGTAGCTCCATCCCAGGTGCTACAAGGGGGCAAATTGGCAATAAGGAAGCAAAGCACCTCTGCATGGGAAGTAGACCATAAAGTGCTCTAATGATGCAAGACTTAAAGGTTTAAGAAGAGGAGAGGCAGTGGGACGTCCGAGGCTATTAGACGGAAAACGGCTGGTTCTGGTCCAGGCTCCGTTGTAAAAGTAGCCATGTTAATTACATTAACACCTTTTAGATTTTTAGGATACAGTAAACAGTTTGGCTCATACATTTATTTTATGAACAACATATGTTATGTAAAATATAACACACACACACACACACACACACACACACACACACACACACACACCACAAACACTGATTACATGGTGCATTTTCGCTGACCTGCAGTGGACAGTAGGAGAAAGATGACCATCAGGACATTGAAGGACTGCCGGCTGGTGATAGTCATCTTCTCGTCCTCATACGGGTGCAGGAGGGGGAGAGCTCAGCTGCTTCAGCTGGATGTGGACATCCTCTGCGCTCTGCTAGGTCCTCTCACATGGCTGCTGCTGTCCGCTGGTCCACCTGGAGAGAACAAGAACATACGCTATCAATCAAACACTGGATTCACCATATGCTCCCTGTTCATTTTATTTGACTGAATCAGAAATACAAATGATCGGAAAAGATTATTTTTGCACAAAGAGGTGCCTTGGTGAAAAGGTTCAGCCTGAGAGATTGTCTTCAGACTTTGATATCTGATGGAAAATGATGCCTTCCTTGCAGCATTCAACAAAGATGTTTCTAGAGTGTCTGTTTTTCAACCATGTTCTACACGATTGGGTGCACTTGTGTTGGTAAATGTGAGACTCTCATCGAGTGCTAAATCACACAGAGCAAGCTCTCTGGAAAGAAGACACGGCCACAGAGCTGTTCGAGATGAGCCTGCTGGTAAATAACTCATCTGAGTTCATGGAGGAAATCCCTCTTCTCCTGTACTTTCTTTCACTGCAAGGCTACCATTAGGATCATAGCACTCTTTCATAGCTGTCCAGCCTGTCGCTAAATGAGATAAATGGCCTAAGATGCTAACCGGTTTAGCTTAGCGTGGCTTGTTTCTGCTATCTGTTCTTGCCTTTTATTTATGCTAGAAGGTATCAAATGCAATCTGTCTCTGTCTGTTCCTGACAATTTTATGCTAATCTGAAATCGTCAAACGTAAAATGTATGTTAATTGGAGAGAGTACCAGAAGCTTTGTCATCAAACACTTGGACTCAGCAGGCAGCATTTTTGCAAAGTTAATGTGTTAGTCGCTCCCTGGTTGTATGAGATTCTGTAACACTTATCAACAGTGAACATCTGCCTCAGTGACGGAGGAGTCTTCTATGTAGAGGGGAGAGGAGAATGTCTAGTGAGGCTGGTTCCCGCCACATAACATGCAAGACCCAGGTGCTGTAGGCGTCTTTATCTTCTGAGACTGCTGTTCCCTGTCACTCTGCACTTCAGGGTGTCACTCAACTTTGCTGCTATTCCCGTCTGATGCATCATCCATGTCCCTGACAAGAAAATTGGGTGGTGGAACAGAACCAAACAAAACCAAACTCAGATGTAGGGCTATTACCACTTGTGCACTATATGGATTAGATATGTGCCATATGTGCCATGGAGCTAAACAGACAGTTTCTGTTTTGGTCTTTAAAAGCTCTTTCCATCAGGCTCTCCTTAGAGAGTTAGACTGAAGAACCCTCCAGAGGCTTGTTAAAGCATTGTTTCCTGTAGCTTCTGGAGAGAGAAAGAGGCTTCTGTTCTGTCAGAAAAGACACGATAATAATGTGCAGCATGTGACCAGGGATTCCCATCCTCTGAGATCTCTAACTCCCCCACACCCCTCTACAGGGTCGTTCCTTTTGGACATCTTTTTCTTTTTTCTTATTTTACAAAGATTTTTCACTTTTTTATTTAAGTAGCCTACATGTTGTAAACACATACTGAGCCTTTCCCTCCATTGTTTAATATCAACAAGAGCTCACAGCGGAACACCATGACAATGGAGAACACGCTCTCTATCTGCTCCGCAATGGGACAGTCGTACCATAGCCTACTCTACCTGCGTGAGTTGATGTTGTGTGTGAACCGTGACTCACCAAACCTCTTCTTGGCTCCTCCAATCGTCTGTGAATGCCGTTACAAGGAGCTGTCTTCGCCTATGCATCACCTGCCCTTCGCCGATCCATGAGATCATCGCTACACTTGTCAAAATGTCCAGAGAGCCCCACTGCCGACATGCCTCGCCCACCGCTGAGAGAGGCTAGACCGGCCACAACGTGCGCCACTCCACAGCTAAGGAATGATCATTTCCATATATATTTTAACTTGGGGGGGAAGGGCCTCTGTGGTGGGAATTGCAGGCGGCTTGCGGGGGTTCTGTTGGGTCTGTGCCATAGTATATGCCTCTGCCGAAATTGTCTACCCCTTATCTATGTCACATGTGCAAAAGAGGCTATTATAGTGTTACATACTTTGTAGTGGTTTTCCTCATTCTAGTTTGCTGTGGTCGTTCCATAATCCATGCATGTATACTTAGACGTTATCACTGTGAGTAATGAATATACCCACCTTCTCTAAATCTTTAGAAGTTCTTGTGTGGTTTTGACTTGGCCCTCATTGTGGGAACTCACAATCCATTCATATAATTGTGGATAGTATGGTGGGAGGTGTCAGTACATTAAACCGCCAGATCTGCTAGTATTCCCCTTTTTAAGCCGACATGTATAGCCCTCTTTAGGGCCCTGCTTGCCTCCCCCCCCTATTTAAATAATTGTGCTTGATTGTGAAGTGTAATAAATATATATTTCTGGTACTTGCTCTGTCTGCTTGTGTGTTTGTTGGGGATCTTTAAGAACCTGCTGTCTGAGAGGAGGCGGTCTAGTGGCAAAGTAATTCCCCCTGGTTGGGTATAGAGTGACCACTTCTCTTGTGACACACACACACACACACACACACACACACACACACACACACACACACACACACACACACACACACACACATAGCTGACCAACTTCACAGCAATCATAGTCACCCATTTATCTATTACATTACTTGCAATATTATGCATAAATTACTATTTGTTCTGGCCAAACAATCCAACTACAGTAGGAAATGTTGCCAATTACTTTAGCAGTCAATGTGAAACTGCGGATTACAACAAAGCAGGAGACCCAGATCTGTCACTGTGTTGACAAGAAAAAGTGCTGCTGAAGGTTTTGGGCTTTTTGCAGATTACAGAGACATGTGGCAGGAAGAGAAGTGTACTCCAAGTGTATTTGTCTTTGTTTTTTTATCAAACATTTGTTCCCGGTCTTTAGCACACATTTTGCTTTCTTAAAATGAATGTATTGTGTTTGTACTTGAGTATCTTTCATCTTCTACTTTTCAAGTTGATATCTTTTTTGGCTAGACAAGACTATTCCCTCTCTGGATCTTTATTTACACTGTTTTCAAGACTATGTCCAAGTCAAAGCTTTTAAGCCATTCAGTTGTCCCACTGACATTACACAGCAAAGGCATTACAACTTAAACTTGTATTTATTTGCTTAAAAGCCTGTGCATGGACTGGAGAGTGTTACACTATATAAAACATTGCATGATTGTTTAGACAATGTGTTTGTATCTGCCCTGTGAAAATAAATAACAACTAAATAATGCATAAATCATTCTGTCTCTTCTGAGTCCATTGCTTACACTCAGTGCTAGTTAACCTTCATGGTTACTCTTTGCTTATAGTTATACAAATATACAAATAGTCTTTCAGCTACTAACCCTCTGTCCATCCATTCTTACATACTTTATCACTGTGCCAATCTATCCTCAAGACACAAGAGCATTGGGTTTATAGGGAAATCATGTTAGACTCCCCCACACTAGGTTGAGTAGTCACTGGCGCAGTCATCAGATCTCATTCCTGGCATTACTGATGAGCCGGCACCCAAATACTGCTCAGTACCCAGCAGCAATGGCCCTGCATTGTGTCTGAGTGATGCTCTCTTGACTCTTATCAAAATGAATTGGGTTTTATTCCCATTAACATTAGAGCTTCACTTGGAAACTCTGCAGCCCTCCATTAGGATATGAGCCCACGTTTGATAGATTTAATACTGTGATCTAATGACTGTCATTGGCACCCTGGGCCGGGAAAGTCGATCATGATTGAATGAGTTAACGAGCACTGCCCAGAGAGAGAGGGTGTTGTTTATGGTCGTTCTCCTTTTCACAGGGTGCATTGGTTGTTATAGAATACTGTGTAGCCTGCCTTTGTTTTTAGCAAAGGTCTTTCAATCAGACAGAAAAACAAATCTCACCAAACACTCTTGAGAACTTTGGGTTCCTTTGAGGGCTCTTAGGGATCCGTTATATCATGTACAACAGCTATTTTTGCTCCCCAAGTCACAGAGGTTTTAGTCTCATGGTATACTGGCAATCTCTTACAGAAATGCTGCGAGATAATTTGTGTCATTTTAGCCTGCAGTTTCAAAAGTATCGGTAATGAGTGAAAACGGGTCCCCGTCGCGTGCCTGCATTGTGGTAGATGTGCATGGGAATTCCACTGAGCCATATGCCACGGGCACTCTAGCCAAACGTGAAAGTGAAAGTGAAAGTGAAATTAAACTGCAGCTTCAAAACTGCGCTGATGAATTAGGGATTGCGTGTTTGAATGAGGTAAAACAGTGATCATAGAACAATTTGTACAAACTATACATTGACCATCCAGAACCCAAAACGAGAGGTTTAAAAAAAATACTAGTCTTGTGTAGACATACCTCCAAATCACATTGTTCTCATGCCTCTTCTGGAGTTCTGGAGATTAGCCGTTCTGGCTTGTTTTGAACTGGACAGAGCGATAGGAGAATGTGCTTACAATTTCATTGGATGTTACATTCCAAGAACCCTCTCCCCACATGCCCGTAGAATGGTTGCTTGTTGTTGTATTACGTATTTTCCAACTGGATAAGACTATTTTGCAGAGAGTTGTTGCCTATGCTAGCTTGCAACATCGAAGAAATTTTAAGAAAACCTGAAGGATAACTGAATTCAGTTTTTTTTTTTAGCCCCGCCCAAGCAAGGTATTTGATAGGTGTTCCGAGGCGTCACTCATTGCAGAATGGTTTCCGCCCCTTTGCAGCTACTTTCTGCAAAGGATTTCCCCAGGCTTTCCAAACTAGGAAAACATAGACATGCAGGCATAGTCGCAACGATGCCGTAGCATCTCTTTAATATACATCTTAGTTTAAGTGAAATGAGAATGATATAGGCTTGTATCAGATAAAGTAACATGTTTCTAAACAGAAGCCATAATCCCAAGGCACTACATTTTGTGGGAAAAAGTTAAAAAAAAAAAAAAAAAAAAATGTAAAAAAAAAAAAAGTTAAAAAAAAAAATTTCGTTATTATGCGGCTTACCAACAACGCGTCAGGGTAGTCACTAATCAGATATCACCCTAGCCCGAAGCGCGATATACTACTAAATCTTAGCCACCGCAGCCCATGAATTCATGAATTCAATTTGAATCTTGAATCTTTGAATCTTGAATCTTGAATCTTGAATCTTGAATTAGCCGAAGATGACACAAGCCGCTCTATAGCCCTGAACTTTAGCAAATTCTTGGGCTGCGGTGGCTAAAGCTAACTAGCATAGATACGGAATAAGGAGTTTGTTTAAAAAAAAAAACTGGTCATATTTCTGATAATTGAACTTTCCAGGTGGCACTAGGATATATACAAGAGTACACCGAAACCTTAAATGTCTGGATTGAGCAACATTATACTGTACATCTGCAGGGACCCAGGTTAATACGAGCTGCACTTTGGCTAATATGACCCTATCCATTCTCATATTCTCATAATATTCAATCACTAATTGTAGAGCTGTTGCTACAGTACACATCCAGTTATCATGCAATGCTACTGGCCCAAAGTCTTCTAAGGATATTTGACACAAACCTGTTCCCAAGACGTGTACTGAACAAAACCTTTCCAACATGAGTACCAACAAAAATGTTAATATTTATCAAAAGATCTAATAAATACTTCTTGACTTGGCATTTGTTGCCAGGGGAACCTACTCTCACAAAAGAGACGGGAAAGAATGATTATTGCTCTGTCTAGTAATTAACATCCGTGGTAGTGTACATTAACAGACATGTCTAAAAAAAAGAAGCCAATAAAGAGAAACACAGCAGGGTTGTCAGGGAGCTTGTTGTGGTGAGTGTGGCCCACGCTACTTTAATGAGGCTACTCCATTGTGTGCCTGCTTGCCTGTCTGCATGGGAGGCTTGTTTTTTCAGCTTGTAACGCTTTGTTAAGTTGACACAATCAGCAGAAGCTGTACTGTAATCAAACACAATTCCGCTGTAGGCCTGCTGCGTTTCTACCTGCTGAGATCTGTCTGTAGGGGAAAATATCGCCCCTCCCTCCCCCCATCCTTCACGCATCCGTCTCTCTTTATCTATCAGGATGTCAGAAGCAGATATGAAAGGAGTGCTGTTGTGTGTTTTGGAGAGGCTGAAGGTGTGGGAATCATGACAAAAACCTCCAAAACAATTTAGCTGTAATTTATGTATATGGGACAAAATGTTAGCATCATATTGCTAATAAAAAAAATATTGTTTTCTATTAGGCTATTTCTGAAATATGGCCATCTTTCTCAATGGCAGTCTGACTATTGCAGTGACAATTGCCATCTACTGTGCAACAGAGTTGGTGCTCATTTCATAGCTTACAGCATCATTGTTCAGCTTGACTTCACATCAAATGAACAATTGATATTGGCAGGTTTTATTGATAGAAATGTGATAGAGATTAAACTTCATTAAGGTTTATCCACACACATTAACCTTTCAAAATGATATCTGTAACATGTTAAACTACTCTGAGAATTTTATCTTAGATTAGCCGATATGAATACCAGTACTCACTCAAGAGACAATTAAACTGAAGATTCATTTTGGTCCCATTCTCACTCAGCAATGAAAATATGCATGCAGTCAAGAGATTTCTAATGAGACTTCCACCGAAGTCTAATAAGTTGAATTCATTATGCAATCAAGGTCTCAGAGCATGATGGGGATTGGAATTCCTAACATAATGCAAACTTTACTCCCCACTATCTACGAAGTCCATGCTTCCAGGGGATATGAAATAATATGGTTTCTTATATTCTGTAGTTACCTGTAAGCGAGAAGGATTCTCTGGGCTGTTATTAGAGATTTCCCTTTCAAAAAGCAGGCAAAGTGAATGAGACAAACCTGAACACGAGTAGGATCAACACAAAGGCGGCAGCTGTGCTTTATTTCCACTGGTGTTCTATAGTGTTCGTGAAGCAAGTCTGTGGTCTAGCTAGCTGACTGGTGAGTGATATTGTGAAAGTATTCTGTATAGTGAACTACAAGGCTGGGAATCTACAGTAAGGTCCAAGAAAGCCTTTCGGTGCAACTAATGTTTTTTATTTTGGCCCTTGCTTGCTACCAAAGTTGGAATTTACTGTATCTTCTGAGAACACTGTTATCTTTATTGTACTCATTAAGAATGTTAATTCTGTATGCATATTTGGTTATTTATGCTCCAGGCAAGTTGTTTCAGTCTGGACTAGTTCTGGTTCCCAGGTTCCAGAAAAATGTAAATGTCCCTCTGTATGTGGTCTTTGATATTTCTTTGCTGTATCTCCCAGACACAACCTCACCATTGTTTGTTTGGATTCGTTCTGACACTGTGCTTTGGGCTGATCTCATTTTTCTTGGCCTGCCGCCACCTCATCATCCTCTGACCCTAAATTTAAAATAGCTCCTACCCATGGACAAATAGCCTGCTAGACAAATATAAAGCACATGCATGATGAGATTCAAAATGGTCCATAACATGTAGATGATTTCACTGTAGTCATGTCCCAATGGCTTCTCTAATGCATTAACATTCTTAATTTATATGCACCACCATGCTGTTATGTATGACTTTATGTATGAGGTACAGTTGGCCTACCATAGTGCAGGAAGACATTTTGAAATAAAGAGAAATCCCTCTGTAGGAGCCAATTGTCTGATTGTTTCATCGTTATTGGGCTGTCATATTATTACCATTAGAGACAGCAGTGCACAAGGTGATGGGTCAGGTGAGGGATCAGCAGGAGTATATTGGTCAAAGGTATTGACTGAGTGGGGTACAAGAGGCATACGTTTTTACCGCAACACCACCACCGCACTACTCAGCAACATCACCACCGCAATATCATATGCTCTGACACCACGTTATTGGAACCACCACAGTAATCTTGCACCTTTTGTTTGTATCAATATCATTATTAAATGGGAACATCACCCAAATATATATCATTACCTGGACATTGTAATGCGTTAGAAAAGCTTTTGGTACCTTCATGCAGTAGCGGCTAAGAACTTTGTTTTGATTTAATGATGTCCACTACACCCTCATTAATAGACTATAGTATCGATTTACTATATTTTTAAGTCACTAACAAGCCTTGAAAGAATTTCCCACAACACTCTTGTCTTATCAGAGGTTCATGTTGGGGGTTGTTGAGCACAGCAGATAAAACTTAATGCACTTATGGCCACCACTGAAGATATACCCAGACAGCTCAGACGCCTACAGGTCAAATAGGTCTTGAGGTGAAAGGTCACTGAAAACCTCATATGTTAACACGGTTTCCTAAAGAAATGTGACGATTAGTGAATAAAATATCTGATAGCATTTTGGAAGCTTTGGAAGCCTTTCCAGAGATCATTATGTGAAGTTATAGGTGACTGGCTTTCTCAGACCAATCACTCCTTGTTTCAGAGAGACACTTCCTGGGACAGATCTCACCCTCTCAGTATAGATGAGGTAATGGAACTTCAGATGAACTTCAAATATTGTGAACAGATCTGGGTTCAAATAGTATTATTTGAAATAATTGTACATACTTGGATGTGCTTGATTGAGTTTGTCTGTCTCAATGGAACCAATGGAATAGTACTGTACCAAAATTGCTAACCCTGCCCACCCCACCTCATCACTCCAAGCAGGTTCAAACAAACGATTTGGACCCAGGTCTGATAGTAATCACACATGCCCATTTAGTCTTGACCTGTTCACTAAATAGGCAACATAATCTTATCATTATTATATTAGCCACTTTGAAAATCTGCCATAATCTGTAATCTCTCTGTTCACCCTCTGAGGGTTAGATTCAGTGTGTTTCCATCAACATGAACAAGAAGATGAAATTAGTGGAATTATAGATGATAATGGGTGAATATGACTCATCGTCAATTTCTAATCATAATGACTCATAACAGAAATGACTGTACAGTGATGAATATTCATATTCATCCATTATCCCTGACAACAAGGCCAATACACACATCTACTGTACTGTCATTACCAGAAGAGAAATGTCACATGCACTGTTTGATACATGCTGTAGTACTTGCTTCCTCCGTCACTCTCTGGTGTTGTGCATCTTTCTTCCATGTTCACCTGTTTGATTATCAAAAGCAGCTGCCACAGTGATAGATCACATAGAGACAAACAACACACTCTCTCACAGGCACACCCCTTTTATCTGTTCTCCTGCTGTCCCTGTACCGTAGCTTTGTCAGTGAATGTTCTCTCTCAATCACCAGGTCTACTGTACAGGCAGAGAGAGAGAAAGAGAGAGAGAGAGAGAGAGAGAGAGAGAGAGAGAGAGAGGAGAACATTGTCAACAGATACAAAGTACACATTGTTTCAGTGTTCTTACTGACGACATTTAGACATTAGACTGACTTCACTGCGCTCGTGACTCACTTCCCTACCAGTGAACCAAGTCTTTATCTTATGCCTGACTGGTGCATTCAGGGGGGATGTCCTGAGAATGCCTCGTGAATTAGAATCTAATCTAGAAAGATTATGATCACAGACTAAACGTCAATACACAGATGAGAAAACGATGTCCCTCTGAGCATGTTTAAAAATAATTAATAAAGTCGCTCTCCCCTGTTTTTTCAATCGTTTGCCGAAACCAATCACCCACAATATCAGCCCTGTCCTCCAAAATATAATCACATTCTTGATATCACTATCTTCAGAGAGATTTTGAGTGTGATATCAGCTCCTGTTTTCAGAGAGATAATCATATTCCTGGGATATAGCTGGCACATTAGATGGTCGACTTGTGTCACACCTTCCCTTTGGTCATGGTCACCTGTCACTTCATCTACTGTTGTAAAACACCATTAGGCCATGATGCATTAGGCTGTACCTTTAACAGGGTCCTTTTATCTTGAGTTAAGAGAACACTTCTGCTTTGTCAGGCTGAGTGAAAGTGACAAGGGACCATATAGGCCTAGCACCTCCACCTCTGTAATCACCAGCAAGGTGTCAGACATCCACATACGCCACCCTCATTCTGTTCCCATTCATTTGATCTACCATTCACTTTGCCCTCTCTACACCTGCAGATAGACAATAGGTTGGTGAACCGTAGGTCTATTATACACACAAACATGCATGAATGCACGCACGCACGTGCGCACACACACACACACACACACACACACACACACACACACACACACCTTTAACAACCTCTCTGAGCCATGACACTGGTCTATCAAAGGTCAAATAGAAGCCAAAGGTCACTCATCTAAGTCAGCTCAAACACGTGTGTGTGCCTTTGTCACAGGCAGGTAGAGCAAGTAATGACTATTGACAGAGGGGCTGAGCCATCAGCCATTCATAATGAATCCGTCAGCCGTCATGCTTCTCAGAATTGAGCTCTGTGTATACTGGATCGAGATATTTTGCTAAATGGGGGAAGCATGGGCAGTGCTTATTCAATGGCAATTAGAAAACGAATGGTTTTCCTATACAGCTAGTGTGTGGTCAAGGGATAATGCAGAGAATGGTATGATTAGATACCAATATTAGAATAGCTTTTGTGTGACATTTTTCTGAAAATCAGTGATTATTCAAAGGTTTATCAACGAAAAATCACCTTGGTTTCCAAATCAATGAGTGATATTTCATCACTTTGTTGTGCTGCGCAAAGATGTACACAGAGAGCAACAGCAAAGAAACAAAAAAATCACATTAGCATTCAAAACAGCCGGTGGGTGAAAATGTCTCCGAATTTCAACAGCATGTTCTTTATTTTATTATTCTTGCTTCTTCAGGCCTGGATACACGAGAGATGCCCTTATGTTCGGCGATAAAGCCTCATGATCCAAAATAACCACCCACCACAAAAACCTTAATACGAAAATACTGAAATGCATTGAATGGAATGGTGTGAAATGTGAATGGAAACCAAAGGACATATTGACATTTCAATATAATGAAAACATTTATGGGGGCTGTTTTATCCAGGGGAAACAGCAACAACAAAAAGCTCTCAATGTGTTTGGCTTTGTAGCATTGAGCAGACAGGCATTGAGCAGTACAGTACTAGCAAACACAACAAGGTCAGGATGCATAGTTTCCTTCAGACCTTGGATCAAATATGACACTTGACATGAAATGTAATGGGAATGGCTGACTGCCTCTAACCATCTAATGGTTACAACATTTAAATATCAGGACCTGTGGGGCCACAGTGAGAGAAGATACAGATGATGATTAATATCACTATATGCTGTACTGTACTGTAGGCCCTTTGTAGATAATCATCTGTTCAGTGGAATTGGATATGGAGGGAAGCATCAAAGGCAACATCAGTATGTCTCATCAAGGAGCTGTGTGTGTGTGTGTGTGTGTGGTGTGTGCGTGCGTGCGTGTGTTCGTGCGTGCAGGTGTGCGTGTGTTTGGGTGTGTGTGTGTGTGTGTGTGTACCCTGCTGCTGCTGCAGACTGTGGTGTATGAGCCTGTGTCTGTCTGTCTGAGATACAGATGAGAGATCCCTGAGAGAACTCCCTATGAACCCCATGGTGATAGATAAAACTAGATGATATAAGGCTGATGAATATTCAGTCATATTAGGTTGAATATATCCATCTGTGAGGACCAATCATCTTGAGCAACTATAGGCTGTTGTTTTACAGCTGCCTGTCTCTTAATAGTCTCCGTATGTCTCTCTCTTGAATACCTAAATGGTTTGCATGGAGACTTAGAATACTGATAACGTATCGGTTCTTATAGTCTTATTCATTGAGTTTAAATTTAGACTTTCTATCGAACTGCCCAGACTGTATTAGACTTGTCGCAGCTTGTAAGACCATCACTAGAGTGTTATAGTATAAGACATTCCCAGAGCGATGCCACAAGTTATATTTATACCAAGATCCACTTCCTCCATGACGTTCATGTCTCAGACTAAGAATTGCCTCTGTTGGATGTGCATCTGGCTGCATCCACCACTTATTCCGCATTTTAGACAGGAGTTTGATCATCCACCCCAAATTTGAAATGCTCCTCGCTTAAACATATTTCAAGACACAAGACTTTGCCAAGCGTCTGGTCAAAATGTTTTTGTTTTGTGTGCCTTGTGTGTGTGTATGTGCATGTGTGTGCGTGTGCGGTATGTGCAACACCCTCTCCATCCCCACAGGGGATTTAAACCCTCTGTATCCACTGATGGAGTCCACAGGGCTGTCCTTATAAAGACTTTAGAGCAGATTGTGTTTGTGCCAAGAAAGATGATATGCAGTACTCAGGATTCCAGTTAAGGAGATCCAGTATACTGACTAATGGTTAGGACACACAACTCTTTCACAACCTTCACTTCACAGTCAATCAGAATGAATAAGCGGCTGTGTGATATTTCCACTTGGAATGCCAGAGTGGGAAAAGTATGGCATTAGCAGTGCCTGTACATACGTATGAGTCTCTAGAATAATAGCCCTGCCTGTCGTACCTCCACCAATGTGTTTACACAAAGAAACAGTGTGTCATGTTCCAACTGAGCACAATTTATCGCCTCCCTCTGCCCTTGTTTAATTAAAACAAGTAAATTCTTAATCATACTATGCAGACCCCCCACGGAGGTTCTGATGAAAACTGTCCTATTAATTTAAGTCACCGTCCCCTAGTCAGAGAACAGTGGAGGAGGACCCACAGGTAAGTGAAAGCCCCCTCTTTAAGCACGCTGAAATGCATTTCTTAAATGCATTGTGGGAAATACAGCATGCTCTCCCAGTGCGATTGCCTGAATCATTTCCCACTTTGCAGTCATTAGACGTGAAGGCTCACCACTGTGTGTTGATGTGCATTTATACTAATGGACTCATTACCTCAAAAACAGTCTAAAGGGACACTATCACCCCCCCCCCCCCCCCCCACACACACACACACTTTTGTGCATACACACAC